>NC_056725.1:695878071-696178071 GCF_019279795.1 Protopterus annectens | reverse complement strand
TACAAATTCCTGCAAAAAGGATCTTCAATGGTGGTTGACCTCACTTCATGTCACAATAGGACGCCCATTTGTGCTACCCCTTCCAGTGGCCACAGTGACCATAGACTCTTCCCTGATGGGGTGGGGGGGCATTTGCAGGGAAAGACAGCCCAAGGCACATGGACCGATCAAGAGATACATCTGCATATCAATGTACTGGAGATGAGAACGGTACTTTCGGCGTTACAGTACTTTCAGGGCTCTATTCCTCTGAGTACGATTGCAATTCAGATGGACAACATATTGGTGTTCTGGTATTTAAACAAACAGGGAGGAACCAAGTCCTACCCCCTTTGTCATGAGGCTCTCAAGAGTATGGCTGTGGGCTCTTTCCACCCAGCGCTTTCTGTTGGCAACGCACATCCCGGGGAAATCCAACGTGATAGCAGACAAGCTTAGGGCAATCTTGTTGCCCCCACAAGTGGTCCCTCAAGCAAGAAATAGCAGTTAGGATTTTCCGCAGGTGGGGCCAGCCTTGCTGCAACCTCTTTGCCAGTCACATGAACATGAAATGCAGAAGCTACTTTGCCCTGATTCCCCCTCAGGGAGAATCCCCAAGGGTAGCACCCGTACACGATTGGCCTCCGGGTCCCCTCTATGCATTTCCACCGATCCTGTTGATACCCAAGGTTCTACAGAAAGCAAAAACCCTGAGGACCTCCATCATTTTCATAGCCCCTCATTGGCCTCATTAGATTTGGTTCCCTTTCCTTTGACTTCATCTTTTGGAGGACCTTTGGATTCTAGACCCAGTTCCAGACCTTTTGACACACTCGTCGGGGGAACTTCATCCCTCTCTGCAGTCCCTGAAGCTGACAGCTTGGCTGCTTCAATTTCAGTTCATAGCCAAGTTCCATAACCTTTCCAATGAGATGAAGCAAATTCTCTTATCCTCTCATAAATGTTCTACGAGGAAGCTATATCTTAGCAAATGGGAAAACATTTTCTATATGGGCCTCTAAAAACAATATTGATCCTTACCAAGCCCCTATGGCCTCCATTCTAGAATTCTTAACTATGATTTTCAACAAAGGAGCTGCAGCAGCAACAGTTCGTGTTCAAGTGGCTGCTATTTCTACTTTTCATCTTGGATTCGAAGGATTGAATATTATGTCACACAAGTTATCCAAAGCCTTTCTCAAAGGGACATTTCATATTAGATCACCTGTGAAATCTCCCTATTCTCCATGGAATCTAAATTTTATACTTTCCCACATAATTCTTCCACTATTTGAACCAGCTTCCTCATGTGACCTCAAATTTTTGTCATGAAAAACTATCTTTTTAGTAGCTATTACTTCTGCACGCAGAGCTTCAGGCTTTATCCATCAAGCCTCCTTATTTGATATTCCATGCTGACAGAGTCTCACTTGGAACAAACCCCTCATTCTTGCCCAAAGTTTACACTGAAACCAATCTCAACCAAATTATTGATTTGCCAGTCTTTTTCACAAACCATTCAAACAATTTAGAGTACATGCCACACAAACTTGATGTTCACAGACAGCTCAGGTTTTATTTGGATAGAAGAAAAGATTTCAGGAAATCAGACCAGGTTTTGGTTTCATTTTCAGACTCCAGGAAAGGTAGACCAGTGGCTAAAACAACTCTTTCTAAATGGTTATCTGATTGTATCACCTTTGCTTATTCAGCTGCTAACATGCCTTTACAGCATAAAATTAAGGCTCACTTAACCAGAGCTGTTTCTACATCTTCTGCTTTTTCTGCCAGACTTCCTATTGATAACATTTGCACAGCAGCCACTTGGTCAACACCTCATACCTTTATCACCAATTACAAAGTTGATAAGGCTTTCAGGGATAGAGCCTCCTTTGGATCCACGGTCCTGAGAAATATACTCCCAAGAGCCACACGAGGTTGATGGTGCTTCAGATGCTACCCATCAGTAAAGAATGAACAGCAAGATAGAACAACTTAACATAAAGAAGTTATGTACTTACATAATGTTCCATGTGAGTTGCTCATCTCGCCTTCATTCGTACGTCCTTCCCTCCTACCCCCTCCTGGGCTGTTAGATGACCGATCCTTCTTTACCTTTCTCTTAGGAGTGAAAGAATGACATATGGTATTATACAAAGCAAACAAGATCTGAGGTAACTCTAGGTACATCATGGGATAGGGACTTGGCCTTGAGCTATTTGAAAACTTCGAGCTTTGCAATTGGCCGACTCAGAGCAGAGGGATCTGTTCCAAACCCATTAGTAAAGAATGAAGGCGAGATGAACAACTCACATGGAACATTATGATAAGTACATAACTTATTTTTTTGTCTTTATTGGAGCTTTTCTCCACAGGTCACCACTTAAAATGGACCTGTGCTCAGTTGGACTAACCCAGTTAACAAATGTAAAAAAGAACAGCCGAGGAGTGCTAAAAAATCCCAGTTCTTTATTGTAAGTGCTTTCGTTCAGTCCACACCAGAGCCACAAAACATCAAGGGAGGAACAATTCCCATCACCCAGGCAACCACCAATCACCAATGTGCCCAACAGAACGTGGAAACAGAACGTTACCACCCAGATGATGACGCTAATGGAGTACAGACGTCTCCCCTTAGACTGAGCGAACGGATTAGGGGAAATCAACAAAAGAACATTGCCTATTTTCCCACTAACTGCCCTGAACCTGGAATCTCTAACCAGCAAGTTTTTCAGGGAGGCAACCCAAAACAACAGCAGCAACCACGGAAAAGACAATATCAAGGCCAACAATGAAAAAAGCAGAACCGTCGAAGAAGGTAAATACTGTTTCTGATAACAAGCTTGAGATATTGACTAACTTTCAGGGTGATTTTAAGATATACAACTTTTCATCTGTTAAAGTCACCACTGAGGTAGCGAACATTCTTTCCAAAGGATTATCGTTTGTGCCAGGTAATAGAGCTAATGTTGCTAAAACATTGGTGGATTTAAAAATGCTTTTTCGTAAACTTAATCTGTCTGTATTGCTGGGCAATAACTCTAGTATGCACAGTGAGTTGTGAATTGCTAGTGTATTTAATCCCCCAATGCATGAAACGTTAAATGTTTTTGAGAAAATTTGTGAAAAGGATATTAGGGCTGTTCTTGGGGAAAAAACTGTTTAATCATGTAAATAGAAATATGTATATGGTTGAAAAAGAACTGTTGAATTTTCTTAAACTTCAGAAAGTACATATCATGAAGCCCAATAAAGGGGGTGGTCTTGTGTTCATGGATGAAATAGATTACCATGGGAATATGTCAGCTATCCTTGAAAGTGACAGTTATGTAAACGTGAGTTTGAATGAGGTCAGTAGTGCATACAGATGGGTAAATTGTATTATTAGTGATTTGTTTCTGCAGAATTGTGTGAATATTGACACATATCATTACCTGATAATGGCTGCACCTGTAACACGTGTTATTTTTGGATCTCCTAAGATCCATAAGGACCTCTCCAATCCGCCTTTTCGACCCATAGTAGATGGGCATAAATCCATCACGTATGCCTCTGCCAAGTATATAGATAGTAAATTAAAACCACTCATACATACAGAAACAGCACATTTGCCATGATTCCTGGAGTTTCTTGGAAGGTATAAACCATTTAGAATTTTATGCTTGTTACAACTTTTTGACAGTAGACATAAAAGATTTATACACAGTCATACTCCAGGAACTAGGTTTTTAGTGGGTATGTGAGGTTTTAATAATTAAAGGCATGGATAGCAATGAAATTGATTTGATAGAAGTACTACTCGAACTGGTATTACAAAACACTTGCATCTTATTCAATAACCAATTTTTCCAGCAAAAATCAGGGGTAGCCATGGGCTCCCCCTGTGGGGGAAGCTTTGCAAATTGCGTGATGGCTTATTGGGAAAGGGAATTCTTATTTAACAACGCCATGTTCAGGGAGAACACTGTTTGGTACACTTCCTATCAAGATAACATGTTTTTTATATGGAAAGGGTCATTTGAAACAGTAGAGGAATTCCTGAATACCATTACAAAGTTTACTAACTTTCTGGAATTTATCTACCAGTTTGAGATAGAAACCATTAACTTCCTAGATGTACAATTATCTAAAGACACAATGAATAGGAGAAACAAGGCTACCATTTATAGAAAACCTACTTATTTTAATGTTTTTCTCCATTTCAGTAGCAACGATCTTTTTTATCAAAAAAGAGCTGTAATAAAAGGACAGTTGGTACAAGCAGCCAGAATAGTTTCATCTGATGATGATTTCCAAGTCGAATGTGAACTTCGAAAAAATATGTTCACAAAAAGAGGCTATCTGATATACCTCTTTGAACAACTTTTTAATGAAGTACATAGGAAAAGGAACAATGGGCATTTTAAGCCCATCTTGTGGAAAGGTTATAGTGAAGTAGTACATGATTTAAATACACAAGATAGTAATTCTAATAATCTTCCCACACAGTTCAACCCCAGACTTTGTTTTTTAACTACCTATTCTATGGATGCAAAGTATATCAAGGATATTATCATAAAAAATTGGGCCCTTGTTATGGAAGATAGTACAGTGTACAGAAATTTGGGCGGAAAGCCCAACATAACATATAGAAGAGGCCCAAATTTGAATAACATATTAGAATGTCACACCATAATACCCAAAAGCAATTGGAGTATGAAAAAATGTGGCAGATGCCACCAATGCCAATTTATAAAGGTAGGGAACTGTTTTAGTATACACAAGATCTACAGTGTAAAAGGAAGATTTAATTGTGGGACAACATGGGTAGTTTATCTTGCCCAATGCCAGCAGTGCCAAGGTTTTTACATAGGAAAAACAGAATGGGCACTTAAACCGAGGATTTACGAACACCAATACCATATTGGCAAGATGTCGACTACCAATACTTTGGTAAGGCATGTTATAGACAATCCCACACATAAATTCCATTTTATTATCATGGATCAAATAAGTAAAAATATTAGAGGTGGTCCGTGGGAACTGAAGTTGGAAGAATGTGAACTTTTATGGCAGTTAAGAACTAATGCCCATGTTCCACCAGGGCTGAATGAATTTAGTTAATTAAATGTATCCTAAAGTTAAAATCATTGGATATGTAATATGAAACTTGTATACATCTACTCAGTTACATTTTACCATGATGATAACACTTAATTTAAGTAGCAGTTTTCTATATAATATGTAATGTATGATATTATTTTAAAAAAGGGTTAAAGTTGATTCACTCTTAGATTAACATTTACATAGGAAGTGGAGGCTGTTTATCTATCATTGCATTGTCTACATACACAATGTGATAATACATACATTTTAATATGATCTATACTTGTTTTATTTTGATTGTGTTATATAAGGAATTATAATGTTTAAATTTTTTTGTGCTTTTTAGCATTTTAAATTCCATTTGTAATGGCATTTCTTATAACACCTAACAGTTTGATTAACTTGAGCAAGCTTGTTAATTGTCTTAACTTATTAACTAATTAAGTGTCTTGCATAAGGCATTGAATGTTATGTAGGGTTTTGTCTGAAGAAGTTCATTGTATAGTGTGTATGAATGAAAGCACTTACAATAAAGAACTGGGATTTTTTTTAGCACTCCTCGGCTGTTCTTTTGTTATTTTCAGTGTTTTTTTGCAAGTGTCTTTTGACCAGTTAAATGTGAAGTAAATAAATAATGATAAATAAATCAGTTGTGTAGGTTGAAATTAGCATTTCATAAGCACAGATTGGTTCAGAGGCGATCACTTGTTAACGAGAACCATGTTAAAAAGGTAAACATCAAGCTAGGAGAACCATTGTGTATGAGTTACTTTGCAGGGTGAACTCATTGGCCCAACATTTATGTATCTGTACTTTTTAACAGAAGAGTATTGTACTCCATCAGGTATGTAACCATTTTGTTTCCAACGTAATGCATATGTTTGAATATACTTAGAATGGAGATTACATCATTAACCCTTTCTTAGAACTGTACTGATGACATGTCATTGATCTCCAGATGTCTTACACCTATAGAGGAACTAAGGGTAGAGTGCTTTATGTTAATGAGGTACAAAGGTCTCCTGGAAATTTCCCATGATAGCAGTGTTAATAGTACACTGCTGTTTGTTTGGCACGGTTGTTTTTATATATTATAAGGGGGGGGGGTTACCCGTAGGGGCCACACTACAATGGACTCCTGTATTGGGTGTGTCATCATACATCAATATCTGTCATGGCACAAACAGGAATAGCTTACTATTGTTATTATCCTACTTGCATTCACACCCTTTGTATGTCTGCACACTGTTGAATATGACATGTAATCAAGCAGTGAAATCTGCTAGCCATCATTTATTGATGTATCTCTACATACTGTGCTCCTGTGTATGTGATCCTGACATTTGATCCCATTTTGTTGTCTTTCAGGAAATATGTATCCCCAACACCGGGCCCCTTTTACAGATGCTGAAAATGACATCATCCTGGAGGCCTTGTGTCAACACCATCAACTCCTGCTGTACAGGGGGAGGGCAAACAGGAAGAATGGGCAGCATTGTGGGCTGTCCTGGTCCGCAATGTGTATGCTATCGGTCACGCGAGCAGGACATATGAGCAGGTGCGACACCGTGCCACCGATATAATCAGTGCCGCATGCAGAAGAGCAGCAGACATAACCAGGGATCTTGGTGTCATTGGTGGAGAGCCAGCGGCAGAACAACCACTGTCAGCCACTGAGGAATTCCTGGAGAATCTAGGAACATAGTACAGCTTCCCAGGCATCCCTCACACAGTATGTTGTGGATGTTGGTGCCACCGTTTCCATGCAAGTGGAGCATCCAGTTATGCTTAGTTAGATCAACATTGGAATACTGTAGCATTCAGTGTGTCAGGGTGTACATAGTTTTACATGGGTGTCAGGTGTTTTTTTTGGGTGGGGGGGTAGCACTTTGAATGCATTGCTCAGATTGTGACCAACAAACCAATTAACATAGTAGCTACTGTAAATGTGGGATCTTTGGACGTATTACCCTGTTGTAGTGCAATATGTGGTGCTGTATACTCTCCCTCAAATTTTCACAAGACCATCAGGAGTCTGACAAGGCTGTGCTCCTGCTCCTTGTAAGCACATCACTGTTTTGTTAGAGATGTAGATTTAGTGCAATGTATTTGCTAAAGTGTTATCCCAGGCCTACTGGCTGGATTGATGCACCGTCTGCATAATTGCCAACTGCACAGATATTTTCTGTCTGTACACAGTTTAGACTCATACCTACGCCTTGTAGGTGTGAGCACACTGATAGATTTCACAGTATTGTCAGGACATTACAGATTGTCATATGTGTCAACTTTGCAGAGTTTTTCCAGATGTCAACAGTGTACATTATTGTTGCTCATGCGATTCCTGTATAAAGAGCTTTAATGTACAAGTAACTACAGATGTTTGTTAGAAAAGAATGTCCTCATGTCCTATTATATGAGGTTGGGGGTTAAACAAGTATGTAATAGTGACAACAGTGTATACAGCTTAACATGTATTGCAACATACTACTGCGGAGCATAATAGTGCAGGTATTAATGTACTGCTTTTCCTTTTTTATCACAGGTAACCAGGGGGATTGGTATCTGTTCCCTTCACAACCTGATGTAAGTGTCTCTTCAGACTCTGATGGTGATGGTGGACAAAGTTAGGCACAGGTGGGGGTTGCAGAGACTGGATCTGTCATAGAGGTTTACATATCTCTTCTGCCCTCATTATCACCTTACACAGTCAGTATGCCTACGCATACCCAGTCCCCTGAGGCCACAGATATTGGACAGTCGGAGGGTCGGGACATTGAACAGGAAAATGTGGCTACTATGGCTGCAGTGAGTGTCAATACTGGCCATAGCCAAAGAGCTGGTTGAGGTTCCACACAGGCAGATTGATAGGGGTGCTCTTAGGAGGGCTGCTGTACCTCCACCACCTGTTGCAGGTGTTTCATCACGTGTCACTTGGTGTTTGTTTAGGGCCATCATGGAGGCACAGGCATGTTTCAAAAGGAACTCCAGATGAATGCTCAGGGTTATCGATGCAGCACAGTCTGACATCTGTGACTGCCTCCACCGCATTGCTGATACCCTGGATTGGTTGACTGACAGTGGAAAGATGATCTGAGACAGATCGCACACTGTCTATCTTGGAGTGCACATTGTGTTGGAATGTCTGGTTGGAGTTGAGCGTCAGACTCATGGATGTAGGTCAGCAACTACATTAGCCAAGAGTCCATGTGGCCTTGCACAATCACCCTCCTGTAGTGGCAGTATATCCAGCTCTCCAGAGGGGGAGTGTACTGACCACACCAAGATGTGGCAGGCCATGGGCTTATGGTCTTGGGCGTTCCCGTGGAGGACACAGTCCTAGCAGATAGCAATTACCCTCGAGTATCAGCCCTGCTTCTGACCTTGGGCTTGGAGGTGCCAGTGCAACTCCTAGCAGAGCCAGTTTCCTTGTTCATGGGTGGAGACAGTGAACTGTCAGCTCTACCATGCATGCCTCAAAGCTGTCCAACATACAGACACACAGGGCTAACACAGAGCTCGACTGTGTTCACGTAGGCACTCACACACCACTGTCACAATCGGGTCACCTGCAGACACACACTCCGCATATCCATGGTCCATCTTGCCTGCTTCCTTTCCTGACTCACACACTTGCCAACCTATTGGGTCAGTCTAGGCCTGTTGCACCCCCACAAAACACCCCGTACAAGTGGTACCTGTGCCACATTCCTGTCATCAATGCAGGGAAATAAAGCTGTGTGTTTGATGCACAGGGTAACTATGTAAATTACTATGTATTTGTTTCATCCATTGTTTACTTTGATGTGCCACTTGTACTGGTCACTGACAAATATTGTATGCTGCCATTTGTAATGAGTGAACCGCATTATTTTGAGTACATTATGTTGGATGATGTAATGGCTCTATACTTACACAATGACAAGTGTCTCCTAGAACTGTTTGTTTCAGTTTCAGAATTGCGTAGGACACACCTATGGGTACACAGGTACAATAAACCCATAAACATCAGAGCACAGAATGGAATGTCAGCCCAGAAGAAAAATATCTTCAGAAAGGTAAAGCAATATAGGTGCATGGCTCCATAGATTCATAATGGGTATAATAGGCTAACAAGAACAATGGCTTCTTTCAGCCTAGTTATGCACCCCTAATCTCTGATGAGGTGTGATACCCTTAAGTGTAAGCACAGTTTTGAGAGCTGAGACATCTACAAGCTGTGGCGTGGGAGATGAACCATCTACAATTTCCCTGTATTCATTAACACACGTGTCCTAAACCAATTTTCATAGCCTTGTTCCACATCCCATTATGTAATTTGCACCACACGCTCCAGTGACCTCAACCTCATTACCACAATCAACAGAACTTGCTGGCAGAACAGGTTTATAACCCAGAGACTGCCCTTGCTATGGAATAGACTTCCCATACATGTCAAATAGAACACCTCACTGGCCCTCTTCAAGAGAAACCTTGATGAGTGGATGGGAAATAGAAAATTCGCCCCAGGGATCACTCCAGTGGTTCTACTCGACAGAGGCACGGGGAACTAAGGTTGGGTGGCACAATGTTAGGGTAATCCTATGGACTAGGTTTGTAAAGGCTCCAGGGCCATTAGCCTAGTACACACCTATGAACATGATGTGCATTACAGCGGAAGTGTGCTTCACATGGATGGGGAGCCTGTTACATATAGGGTGTAGTCTCTGGGTTACATACCTGTCTCTCCAGCATGTCCTATTTATACCACAGTCAAGGTGTAGGTGTGTAGAACAAGTATTTCTTGTGCTACTCCTTTCTTGGATATGCAGAAGGTACACAGTGAGATCTGACACCTCCTTAAATGGTAGCCATACACCTTTCCCTCCCAAGCATGTAGGAGGTAGAATGCACAGTTATGGCCTTGACACAGTCTGCATATGATATGTTATGTACACTGTGTATTGGTTTACTGTGGAACCTGTGTCTGTTACAGTTGTCGGATGTGCCTGTGTAGTTACATACCAAAGGAGGCATTGCACTCAATGATAGGTGTGAAGAGTGCCAAATACAGTGTAATAGTGACATTCTGGGATTTACGTGCCATACCTTTCTATATAGGTTGTGCAACATTGAATGAATCCCCACATCTTACCGACCCGTGAAAGTCATAGGCTAGATCACTCTGTATCCATAAGTCCATGACTATTGGGTCAATTGTTGGCTGTGTGCAAATACTACAATATTTACCAGGGGTGGATGATTTCCCAAAAGATAGTATTGTGCATTCCTTGGCATTTATTAATTGTCAATGGCAGTGACTGAATGTGTGTGTCAGCCCATTCTGGATAACTCTTGGTTCTGTGTGGGATTCAGTGACTGCTCCTAATTTGCAATCATCTGCAAATGTAGTCAGTCTGAGGTTGCTGACAGTGGCCATGAATGCAAAGAAGGGAATGGCTAGGGGGTAGTCCCAGGAATGATTTGTGAGGGACGTTCACTGGCCTCATTATGGCGGTGGACTACTCAGTGTTATCATCCCAGATAATGATTGCCAGACACTTGGCTATCTACCGTTGACATACTAGCTTGTAAATAATTGCTACGCTTTTTCAACAGTGCCTGATGGCCTAATAATGTCAAATGCCTTGGCAGGCCATGCTAGGTGGAATGAGTCATTTTCCCCTCCTCCACTGCATAGTTTAACAGTCAGTGAGGTCCACCGGTTAGGGTAGGCATGATGCCCTTGACCAAAACAAACTGGGTTTCGTCCAGTGTCTGTATGTGTACTACATTGTTACTGATCATTTCCATGATAATTCTTTTCATGGCTTTAAATATCAGACTCCTGGGACATCTGGGGACAGTGCTTGTCACTGAATGCTAGTTGTCCTGTTTAAACTCAGTATTGAAATTAATTCCATCATGGTTTCCAAGAAAATAGTTAAAAGTAGTCATCCAAGGTGTCTGTGTCTGTACAGAGCGCAGGCGAACAGTGGAGGGGAAATTAATCCATACACCCTATGAAGGTAAGGAGGGAGTGTTTACACAGTTATTCTGCAGTTGGACATTACTCAAGCAATGTGTACTGAAATGACACAATTACCTTGTAAAGAATGCTGATAAGAGGGGAGTCCCCTGAAATGCTGGTGCCTGGAAACTACTACTGCTGGTCTCACCACAACCATGCTCTCCTGGGATACTATGTTCCTATACTTTTTCTCTCACCAGAAGCAAAATGTTAGTACCAAGCTCAAGATGAGAATCAGGCCACAGCCTATTTGTTCATCCACATAGTTGTCCCACATCATGCAAGGCTCCATAGGATTGACATACCCTTTTCTATGTAGATGCCTTGATTAGCAACCAGAGCAGTCATTTAAGTTTGCATGTTGTTATGCCTTTTGTTCCAGGGTTGTTAGGATTTCACAATGGTACTGACCAGATGGTGTTTAGTAGCACAGCTGCAGTGTCACAATATAATGTTCAATGTCAGGTGACATAGACATCCAAGGTTGCTCAAACAAGGACCACAGCGACAGTGATCCATGTTAGGTGATAGTTTCACAGCAATTCATGCAGCCCGACCTTCAGCAACTTAATGGTGGACATCTCCATGACATGGATTTGAGGCCTACTGCAGAGGAGCGGGCACCTTTGGCCAAAGTGTGTCTACCTTTAGCATGTCCTAGGTATGTCACACTGGACATTTATGTTACTGGAACACATGTCTGTGTTCCCACATCATATCATACTACATCCAGTTTGCTGTCTGGTTGTTTGACAGGCATTGCAGAGTTACTGGACCAAAGTTATGACTGCAAATTTGAACAAGTTCTCTGTGCATGCACAGACATCCACATCCTCACTGCAAGGAGTGCCTACAAACAGTGTGTTTGACACTGTCAACCCCAAGGGTGTAGCAGCATGACCCTAACTTTGCTGGAGTTGTACATTGTTACATTTGTAGGTATGCTCATTGCGACCATGTCTAATAACAGGATTATGGTTAATGCAAGGACCACATTCCTGGCAAAGCATTGTACTCACTCAGTCATGTTATGGCACACTGTCAGGTGCTGTTTAACCTTAGGAGAACCACATAAAGGTGATAACGTGTTACATCTCAGCATCTGTCAGGCCTTTGCCTAGTGATGGCCTGCTGTGACATACACACAAGCAAGACTCTATTACTAATGACATTATCAATGACTGCTGACGAGATGTGGAAAGCGTCCCCACCCCTCTACTCCTGTGCCACACAAACACAACATTTGAGAAATGTGACTATATTACAAACCTTGATTCCATGGTGTCTCACACAACAGTTAGTACATATGACAATGAGCAGTTTGCCAACATGCACACCTCACCTTCTACTCCACCCATACCCACATCACACACATCTGCATGTATAGAGCTCCTCATCAGTCACATACACAAGCAACAGACACCTCAGAAACCCAAATGCAAGCTCACTACACATAATCATACCCCTGCAGAACACAGTACATACAATAGCTCATGGACCACTGTCTCACTGGTGAAACACCTGAGGCAAAACACAAAATCAAACTATTATTCATAGGTGATTACATCTTGAGACACATTGATGTCCCTCTCACCAGGCTACATATGAAAAACATTACAGTTAACTGTCTGTGAGGTGTCAGGATACGCCATACCACACATGCACACAAGTCTGTCAACATAAGGTAACGTTATGATGATGTCATAATTCCTGTTGGTGTGTACAACTTAAGACATACCTCACTGGTCTGTATGCAGAGACAAGACTGAGTTTACGGACTCTGTGTCTCCAGTGGGTATGCACATAGCCTTCAGCTGCATTTGACCTTCAGTTAGGATTATAGCTCAATACACATGGAAATGATTGAAGTCAATAACTGGCTTAGCATGTGGTGTCATTGTAAGGGGATCCACTACATGTCAGCCTGGGATGACTTGCTCAACAGATCTCGATGCTTTGCCAGAGATAGTCTTCACCTGTCACCCCTGGGATTTTGTGTATTGGCCAAGGCTATTGACAACCCCATAGTGCATCTTATAGGTGGTGTCTCAAGGGAAAACTTTCCAGTGAGAAAATGCCATCTTCAAATAACATCACGGTTATGCTGCTACATGCTAGGAATGCCAACACTAAACTCCACTCACTGGAAGGTGACCCCACCTTGGAATATGCAGACTTATGCACAGACACCTGGTTCAAGGCTGTTGACAACAACACAGCCATACTAGGCTACACGTCCTTCCACATGATCAGACGTCAAACTTGACAGTGTGCAAGGTAATGCAGGTGATGTATACATACGCAATAAAGATAGGTACACATCCAGACTGGTTAAACAGTGTGATTCCCTGGAGACACTGCAGGTGCTATTCACTGCTGGAAGGGCACCTGATCAAGCCATTGCCAACTATAGGAGCAACTCCGTGAATCAGGACAGCCATTGTACTTACTTTAATCTACTTATGTCTATCAGAATACATAAAACCAAGGTTTGAGGTGACTTTAACTACCCACCAACTGTGTTGGTTACTCATGCTGAAACTCACTTGCCCAGAGGTTAGTCCATGTCCTTAACTACAATGCCCTGAATCAGTGTTGCGACACCCCCACAAGGGGAGACAACGTACTGCATCAGGTGCTTACCAATATGGGTGACCACTGTAGCACCTCCACTGTGAGGTCCTCCCTGGTGAGATCTGACCACAAATCAGTCTCATTAAAAGTAAGTATTGCACCTGACCCCCCCCCCCCCTGCAGCAATTACAGTAATAAACTTCAGCAAAGCAAATTTTAACCTCCCATGGTATGGTATAAATAGCTTGACTGCACCTCCTCTCTCAGATGGAACGTGCAACTATGCCAGTCTCTACATCAATAATTAATGTAAGCACCTGTACAACTGCATAGACTCTGCTATACCTGACAGGAGGAAAACAAGCTCCTCATGGCACAGCAAACCTGCCTGGGGGTCAAGTGTTATTAGCAGGCTGGACAATAAGAGGTGGACATTGCTGTGTGACAGTTTGAGTGAGGGAGCCCCCCTAAAATGGAAGCACACCCTCCTCAGTTAAAACAAGCACATAACATTGTTGTAACGTCTTGCAGAAGAAAGTATGTGACAAAATTAGCCTCTTTCACAAAGGATGACCACAAGACATAGGAAAGGGCCAGATGGTTGGTGAAGTTATACTTAATGAAACCATATATAATGAGCCTGTAGACATAGCTAACCTTTTGTCTGACAGGTTGTATGACAACTTCACTCCCCTGTCCCCACCACATGTACTACATGACATTCCTACGACAACTTCTATATCTACAGAGCAGGTTGTGAATGGCCTCTGTAAAGAGGAAACACTACATATATTGGACCTGCTAACATCCCAGGCTGCATCCTACATGGGATCCAACATGGATTACTAACACCATTGTGAACTCCTTGCGATCATAGTGTAACCACCAACTGCATCCCAGCTGAATGGAAAACGGCAACTGTTATGCCCTTGCACAGAGGTGGTGCACCCACCAACCATGGGAACTATAGACCTATTAGACTGAGTAGCTGTATCTGTAAGCCCATGAAACAAATCATCATGGACCTGATCAGCAAAGGTAAACGTAATCTACAAACAGTTGACCATACACAGTTTGGATTTCTGAAAGGAAGATCATGCCTGTTACACCTGGTGGACATTTATGAGGTAGTAAGCAAGGACTGGGAAGAGGGGACATCTGTGCATACAACCCCCTGGACTTAGCCAAGCCATGTGACACTGTCCCTCACTCAGGCATCATTGACAAAATCACCCAAGTAGGCATCAACAGTAATGTCATTAGAGGGGTCACTAAGTGGCTCACTGATAGAACTCATAGTCAAAACAGGGGAATCCACTTCCAGTATCTGATATGTAACCAGTGGTGTTCCACAGGGCTCAATCCTGGGTCCTGCACTGCTTGGAATCCTTTTAACCAAAGTACAAGCACAAAGTGAATGTCTGTAGCTGACAAGGTTGGCTGATGCCTACAAACTGTGATTGGTCATAGAATCTCCTAGTTATGTCAATATCCTACAAGAAGGTCTTCATGAGCAAATGCTTGTTGACATACTCATGGCCATACACTCCATGCAAATATGTATGTAGTATTTCCGTCGGTAACACCAATATTCCTGGTAAGTAGCACATCAGTAGCAACACCTTATGTACATACTCGGAGGTGATAAACCTGGGCACACAGGCCTGGCCACACAGGTTTACACCTACTTTACTTTAGATCACCATGTCTCCTCATTGATAAGAAGGGAATTATATTTTGCTCATGTCATAACCGAGGGCACTGTCACCCGAAAATTATGTAGTTATTGGCCTGCTGAGGGAAGAATACGTGGAGGTTATATTTGAGTGCAATGGCCATGTTGTCATGTACCTTTCTAAGCACTAGTGACAGTTGCACACAACACAAAGTTCCTCACAAGGGAACTTCAAGTCTTCAGTATCTGTCCTATGGGGATCATCTGAAATAATTACCATTGTAGCCTGTGTGAAATAGACTACTCAGAATTGATCTCTGCCTTGCATATGGGGCAACCTCTGACCCTACTTTATTGGAAATGCATATATGTAGGTGAAATGGTACATGGATTACTCATTTGTAAGTACATTAACCTAGTATGTGACATTACTAATACATGCTGGTGGGAGAGACATGTCTACCAGACTTTAGCAAACCTTTGAAACAGACTCCCACCTAATGCCAAATGGAGCACCTCATTGGCTCTCTTCAGATGCAATCTGTATGATTGGCTGGGTGAATGCCATGTCATCACAGCACATCTGCCTGTGTCCCTCATGGACAGGGCCAGCATGTGCTGATCATGTAAATAATGTCAAGAACTTTAATATGATTGTAAGGACCCCGGGGCCATTAGGCTAGTAAAGTTTAATGATCCTATGATCCCATACACCGATGCAAAATTCTGCAATATCCACATGCACAAACTTGACTACAGTGAGAATAGCAACACTACCAATTAATGTTTACAGAACACTGCACAGCATACATACACACACTCTAATCTAGCTGCAATTAGATTAGAACCCTTACCATGTAATGGTACACACTACAGGTCACAGTAATTAACGCACGCTCCACAGCTCTAATTTGCTCTGAACATCTCTTTAGGTAGTCTTATGCTAGTTGACATCAGCAGGCCTTGTTGTGGTCAAGAATTTGGAGGCCCACATCACCTGCTGCAACCAAAATACTCCAAAACCCTACCTCTTTTTAAGTCAGTGTGGTGATCATATTTATTTTGTAGGGAGGTAAACACATCAAGTGGCATGGAGTGAGATTAGAATCCCTATCTATCTAGTCTTACAAACTACAGACCACAGTACTTATCGCACACGCCACTGCTGAAGTCCATTTTATACACGACTGCAGGTGAACTGCTTGTGGAGTACATAAACTAAGCTTGTTTTGAACAGTGTGTGTGGCCTGCAGAGCGACAATGCTTCTTACTGTTATCTGCATGTAGTAGCGTAGCAGTCAGATAACTGTTTCTTATCCTAGCTGTGTGGCTACAGTAGCCATTTTGGCCATATGTGGCTGTTTGCATTTGGATGGGCAAGTCTGTGAGCAAAAACGATGTGCCCTGTCAATGTGTGCATAGACTACATTATACATTACACCACCTGTTGGTGTATGTCTGGTGACATCCAGCAGGCACAGGGGATTGTATGTGCATTATCTAGTGTTGAGTCCTTACTTTTGGTCCTTTGAGCAACATTATATGTGTCATAGTGCAGCTCTACTCACCATTATCAGAGTATGTAAGACAATACAGACATGCACACACACACAAACATATATATTTATGTATACAACAGGGACATATATATATATATATATATATATATATATATATATATATATATATATATATATATGTAAATGGGGGTGTGTGTGTATGATATATGTGTGTGTGTGTGTGTCTGTGTTATGTAGCTATATGGGGCGAGACAGAGATATATGTGTGTGTGTATGTAGATGTTTGTGTTTGTGTGTGTGTGTATATATATATATATATATATATATATATATATATATATATATATATATATATATAAAATTATAATATGGGTCCCCTTCATATGATCAACCTTTCACAGTCGACTTTCACATGGCCGAGACCATATGATTGACTTTTGAAAAGCCGACCATGGGGAACCACTATCTCTGTACAGTGCAGAATGGGAAAATTTCCATCTTCCGCGCTGTAGTGCAATTTCAGAGTTGGTATATTTAAGTTACGGGGGTGCAGGGGGCTTGCCCCCCTTCTAACACTTTTAAGGTAAGTGTTTGTTATGTTTTTTGTGTTTATTTTACATGGTCGGCTTCCCGAAAGTCGATCATATGGTCTCAGCCATATGAAAGTCGAATTTGTGAAAAGTGAGGGAGAGATATGTATAAGGAGAGAGAAAGCTAGTGACGGAAACATATGTATACATATATGTTTATCTGTATAGACATATCTATATATAAAAATTAATTTTGAGCTAGGAGCAACAGAATTGCACTCTTCCTTACTAAGTATATGAACAAGCCCAGTGTGATTTTTGCTAGTTATAAACTGACTCCAGCCCACATCCATCTGTACTGCTGTCTGGGATTTTGTGTGTTGCACAAAATGACATCTCTCCCTGTGTCTGCACTGCTGCACTTCACTCAAATTGGCTACGACTTTCTGAAGTTGTCTGATGTTATTAATATATGAGAGAGGTTAATAATATTACACTACACACAGACTGACAGTCTCCAAAACACAATGTAAAAATACCTCACATCCAGAAGTAGTGGATACTTCTAGATGAGAACCATGAACACCATCACACAAGCTAATTGCCCTAGTCCTTGAGTCATTCATCACACAATCACGTACATAAGTATGTACATTGTTACTCCTGCATTAAGTAAGACATACAATGTATGATAAACTTCTGTGTTACTGTCCTGAGACTGCCTGGAATGCTGATGTACCATTGATGAGTTACTGGTACAGCAGTTACAAGGGAACACTGCTGTGTTGGGGGTGGGAGAACAACACCACATGTTAGCATAGCACATACTGTTAATATATGTGCACATGTGGCTGGAGAATACTGCAGGGCTTCACTAGATATCTGTAGGCACCAGAACCATGACTTCAGAAGCACAGATACACACTCTATGATGTCCCTAGTTTGTGTGTGTCTCTCATTATGGCATTCTTCTGTGGGTGTGTGTGCATTTCTAATGGGTGTCATCATTCATGGTTCCATGGCATAGTCAGCATCCCCCAGTAAATGACCATGTGGGATGCCCCCCCAGCAAACATCTGGTACAGCTGTGATGTGTGCCAGATATGGGTGTTGTGATAACTGCCAGGGCTGCCACCACACATATTCAGGATAATCCCCTGGGCATTGCACATGACCTGGTAGTTGATGGAGTGGTACCCCTTGTGGTTGACCTAAGATTCTACCCTGCTCATCAGGTAGTGCATCAATGTGTACATGAGTGCAGTCTATGGCACCCAGTACTTCAGAGTAGTGTGCTACACAGTAGAACTGTTGCATATTGCTGGCCCTCACCTCAAGGGACAGTGGGAAAGAGATGTGCTCACTGGCATGTGGTATCATAGCATCCAGGAACTGGTGGAGTATCCTGGATGCAGATGCCTGTGACACCCCTATCATGTCCCTAGTTGGTCTTTGAAAAGTGCCTGTAGCTTGTATCCTAAGGGCTACACATACCTTTGTTTTCACTGGGATGGGTTCCCCTCTGTTGGTTCTGGCTCTGGCTCTGAGTTGAGGGGGGCAGAGCACAGTGTGTCCACCCTGCAGCGCTCTTCAATCTCCAGCTCATGTAGCTCCTGGAAGGTTAGCCTGGGCCTGAACACTCTTCTCCTTCTCAGCCTAGGCCTATTGTCAGCAGCATTGATTTCAGCATCTAGCATATATAGATGTAGCAGATCTGCAGCAGCCCCCCTAGCATTATCTCAGTTAAAATTCCCAAGTCTGTACTCCAGCTGTCCAGAGTATTGGGAAAAATCAGAATGTAGCGTGTATGCATACTTTATACAGGTCTGCTGTAGGTCCCCCATGTGTGATTGGCTAATTATGATGCATTCACCTGCCTAGAATGTAATTAGCGTCATTTAATGGCCCTATGTTAGTGTGTGGCTGTATGTGCCACGCTGCACAGCATAGCTTATACACACTAGTAGATATTCATTGAATATATCTGCTTTCTATTGATTGCTGCCTACGTCATCATTGTCACGTGAGTAGTGTGCCATGCAAACACATTAAGCTATGTGCTGCGCCGTGCAGCATAGCTTATACAAAAGTCAAAATCAATAATTGAATATATCCGGTTTTAATTACTTGCTGCCTACATCATCACTGTGACCTGGTTGGTCTTTCCACATGAACATGCTCAGCTATGCATGCGCAGCACAAACACGCGTACCAGGAATTAAAAAAATTCTAAAAGTAACAGGACATACCCCTCTGCTGGCATCCACATCCAGTGGAAATATCAGCATGGTGTGGGAGCCTGCACAAATTGGATATGCGGACATGCTCACTCCTTTTTGCTATTCAAGGCATCCACCTTATTTGCAAACATATCTGTGCTGACAGCCTGGAAACTACACGATTCATAGCCATATGAACTGGGAAACAGTACCAGTGCACCATTGTACAGACTCAATGCAACGTCTTGTAATACATTTCTGACAAATGTTATAAAATGCTTTTTTTTTTCTTTTTTCTTTTTCTTGTTCAGTTAAGCATGTTTGCGCACTGCGGCACATAGTGCAAACATGCCGAAATTATTAAAAATATATTATTAATTTAACTTATTCCTTCCTCTTTCTAACATCCACAATATTAGTTTGCACATATCAGTATGTGGTATAACATTTTCAGGAGAGATATGTCTGTGTTTGTGGAGTTTTCCATCCCCTTCTGTGCAGACTCCTGTACGTTGGAAAATTCCATGTGCACTACAGACACTATACGCGGAAAAATGCCATGTACACTACAGACACTATACATTGTACTGAACTGTCTGGGAGATTTTAAGTCAGATGATCCTGGTCCTGCCAGTAATAATGTGATAGCATCTTTATCTGGTAAGTGGGAGTTTCCTAATGACAAAAGGTTGGGAGAGGCTTACAGTACGTAGACTATAGTGGTATCTGTTCCAGTTGTGTTCTGCAGCCACCACAAAATGACAGACTACTTGAATATTCCTCTGTTATGTTTTTTTTTTTTTCTTGCCATCACAGCACTAAGCACTTGACAGGATTGGATTGTTGTTAGCCAGTCCATATACTCATGAATTTTTGTAGGCTGTATGTTTATTCGCATGAATCCCGAATGCTTTTCCAGAACCATTCCAAGTTGCAAATTTTTGTGATTGGGTGAAGAACTCTTGTGTTGTACGATTGTAACAACAGATTTTTAGACCATTGTGTTAAAACAATTCTGCTTGCATAAGTACCATACAGTGTACAGCTTAAGAGAGAGGACATTTGATTTTGAGATTTCACACCAGAGTAATAAATGTCTTTCTTCTACAGGCTGTTTTAGACTCAGATATTCCCTCCGGCCTGAAAGCCTTGAAACAGCAGAGTGATGGAACTTGGCTATACCCATGCTCTTCATTTTGATAGAAGTGAATCGTTGCTGAGGGTTTCGAGACAGATAGGGCTGATGCACTTTGCCTGTTTGTATTTGAGTCCAAAGGTGCTTCTGAGTTAAGTATTGGAAAAGCAATTCTTCAGTGCACTAAATAGTAGGGTTGAGAAATGAGAGACTTTTGCTTATCCAGAAATGGACTCTAATCACTGGAATTTCAGAGGGGGAGATTGCACTACAGTGACATTGAACTATAATGTGTTTTGTAAAGGACTGACCTAGACAGGAGCAGGTACTGGATTACTCAACTCTAATGTTCTGGAAATGTCATGTGAAACCCTGGCATGATCAAAGAAAAATAAGGCACGAGTTTTTTTTTTTTTTTTTTTTTTTTAATGTATACCAAAATCTTTTGCACTGCCTCCCACATCTTAAAAAAAGATTATCATCAGTTCTGAATGTGTTCTTACTTGGAATAATGTGATCTGGAATCCTGTAGATAAAAAGAGCAGGACCTTTTTGACAGTCCACAAAATTATTTTCACCATGCCATTATGGACAGTGGAGTCCAGATCAGAGAAATGCTGAGCAGTTTAGTATCCTGTACTCCAGTTTGCACCATCTAACACACTACAGAAGTGCTTTACACAGTATTAAAGATTATGGTTATTTACAAAAGACACTTGAAAGCCTATATAACAATGTCACCAAACTGACTAGTGTTGTTTGGTAATCAGCAGATACATAAGCATATGAAACAATTAAAACTGAAGAATAAATATTGCCATGCAATGTGGAATGTCAGAAGCCAGAATGGGCATCTTAACTGATTCCAGGAAATTAAGTAATTTATAAGGCAGTCTGTGTTAGGGAATTTGTAATCCTCAGGTCAAAGACAGAGTAAGAATTCCCAAGCAGATTGGAAGAAACCTTGCAGATGTTTGCAAAATTTATATTTGTTTCACTGTAACTGGTCACCTTTCTTTCCCTGAAACATTTACAGCGTTTTGTAATTTGCACTAGTATTATTCATAGTAAATAGTAAACAAAGCACATCTTAACTGGAGAGCTGGTCATGGTCAAAGCAACAAGGAGCACCATGGTGTTATTCGTCTAGGTCACTGCTTACAGAGGAACTCATATCTGTAACATTGTGGTGTTTACATGAAGAAAGACCATCATTGTTCCAAGGAATTTGCCCATGAAATTATGCGATACTGTGTACTGTTCTGGCAACCAAAAAGGTGAAAGTAGACCATGAAAACCAAACTTTTTCACATACACTGTGCTTTTTCTTGAGTTGTCTTAATACCCATCCTGCTATGCAAAGAGCAGACTGATGATCTTATCTCTGAGATAACAGCATTACTTGATGCAGTGATGTCCAAATGTATCTGA
This sequence comes from Protopterus annectens, assembly GCF_019279795.1. Taxonomy (NCBI): domain Eukaryota; kingdom Metazoa; phylum Chordata; order Ceratodontiformes; family Protopteridae; genus Protopterus; species Protopterus annectens. Next base: position 696,155,913 of record NC_056725.1, on the reverse strand, counting down.
GGATAATATTAAGATGCTTTATTTTTCACACCTTTGCTGTAGTTTCCAATTGTCTAATGGCTTTTAAAAGCACCAAATGTAATAGGTGTTAGAACAGACGCAGTGCCGTTGAATTTCTTGCCTTAATGAACATAAACTGAGAGTATGAGACTGTGTTCTACTCTTACTACAGGATGTACTGTTACTGCGTACCATGTTTACTGTTGACTTTCAAGTATTGCAGAAGTCAGCTCTGTTCATCAAGTTAAAAGCTGTTTATGCTGTGGAAGAGTTTTCCCTACCTAATTTGCAGTTGCAGTGATATTTAGATGTTGAAGGTGTCTTGCAAGCTTAACTATCCACTTCCGCAATTCTCCATTTAGTTTTGTCTCAGAGGAGAATTCTTTGTGTGCATGTTTATAGAATCTGCAGAGAATGGCAAAGATCATTGACTACAGATGACGTTAAGTGCCAACAGCTGCGAAACATCCTTTATCTGATAGGAGCAGATATAAAAAAACTTTAAAAGCAAGTAGCAACTCCTTGACATATTTTGCAGTGCCTCCCACATCTTTAAAAAGGAAGATTAGTGTCAGTTCTGAATGCTTTCCTACTTGAAGTAATGTGATCTGGAATCCTGTAGATAAAGTAGGGCTTTTTTAACAATCCACAGAATAACTTTCACTGTGCCCTTATGGTCACTGGGGTCCAGACTCTAGCAGTACTGAATAGTTTAGTGTCCTTGTCTCATTCTGAAACTAGATTCAGCACCTGAAGAATGTAGTTGATGCTGATTTTCCCTGTGGTGTTGCTTAACTGTGAGAGTTAGATGATGCAGGCTGCAGTTTTAAGCTGTAGCTTGTGATCTTCAAAATGGCACTACCTATTTTTATTCACTTATTTTTGCTGTCCGCTTGTAACTTTTTCTCTTCCCTTGCTTCTTAATGTCTCATTTCTGTATGCCCCTTTTGGCTGTTTCCTTTCTGACGTTGCTATTCCCCATTAGCCTGTACCTCTGTTATCTGCGTATTCTTATGCCATTGTGAGTCCATCCCATCTCTCTTCCTTTTTTATTTTGGCAGACAACAGTTGTAAATTGACAGTAGTTTGTAAAGCACATTGGTATTTGACAGTTATGAATACCTACACTACTGAACTCTCTCAAACTCTGTAGATGATTGAATTGACATGCCACTCCATAGTGGATTAGAATCAGAGCTGCTTACATGCATTTCTGGGAGTCTGAGTTACTTTGATAGTGAGAGAATACTGTTAGCGTTGCAGTTTGTGTGTGATTATGACAGTATTGAAAATAGTGCAATACTTTTTCTAGATTTATAATTTTCTCACTCAAAATAAGAATTTTTAATTTGTCTTTAGTTTTAAAAGGTTTATACATTTATGTTATGTGGCAATATAGATGTATTTGTTTGTGACTGTGTAGGTATAATATGCATATATGTGCACATCAGGTTTCTTTCTACTTGAGAGTTGCTTATTTTGCCTTGCATACTAAAAGCCTTTCATTTTTGAATATTTTGATGCCCAGAGTTTGGTATCAATCGTATTGTTTTAATTTTTACAGGTTAAAATGTATTATGTTGGTTAGAGGTTAACGTTTTCCCATGGTAAGTTGTAGGAAGTCTTCTGTCTGTCAGTCTTCATAATTACAGTTTTATATATGGATTTTGGACCAGAAAGTGTAGGACTATCTTAGTATTGATGACTGTTTTTAAATACAAAAGTTCAAGGTGCCCAAGGAAGCAGGAAACAAGAACTTTTGTATGTGTATTGGGATTTCTATGTGCTGTGGTTTCGTGCAGTAAATCGTGTTTTTAAAAGTGCTTCTTTCCTGCTTCCTTGAGCACCTTGGACTGTTGTTTCGACTGACTGTTGGTGCTTCTAACGTTATTTTTGAGGATTATTGTTTTTAAATACAGTCGATGGGGGGGGGGGGGCTTTTGAGTGCATCTGTACCTCAGCACTAGCCGTCAGCTAACATAGTTCCTGTCTCATCACCTTTCACTGCTGTTCACAGATATATGATCCCATTATGGGAGGTAACACTATTTTATGCAACAAGCAACTTCCAGTTGCTTCACATTACTTTAGGAATAAAGAAAAAGGATTTTCTGTGCAGTCTTTTGTAGTATGATTGCTGAAGAGTAAGAATGTGTAGACTTGTCATTCAGGTGGTATCAGAAAAGCATGATTTCATTCCCCTTTGAGGCAGGGTTCTTGCAAAATGGGTTAATTTATATGAACATAAATAGATGTTCCGTAAATGACAGAATCAGGTTGCAGCCATTCCTCATCTTTACCGTTCAAAGAGGAGAAACAGTAAAGGCAGAGATTGCCTGCTGTGGAGTTTTTTTTTTTTACTTCAGATAAGTTCCAAAGTTTTTTTAGGCAGCACTTATGATATGTTACAAGATTGTTTTGATTGTTCTTTCCACTGATCAGCTCTGTTCATGTTTAAGACTCTTGAACCAGATTCCTTTCTCTTTCCCCCTTGTTGAAACCCTAGTAATTATTTAATGACTGTGATGACTGGACAGTGCTCATTGTGCTTGGTGCAGCATCTCCCTCATTAACCCGTTTTGAAAGCAAGACAGATAACTTTTTTGGTTTGTGACACTTGTTGCAGACTTGTTGCACCTGGGGCATTCTAGCCATTAAAACCTGGCTTAAGTCATTGTCCTTTACAATTATGTCATTAAATGTGTGGCCAGTTCTTGCTTTCATAGCTGAACCTCCATTCTCCCTTTGATCATTTTAGGACTCTGTAGTAACTCAGCTGATCACTAAAGTGTTGGCTGGACAGTGACTGCTGACTTGATTTCTATCTGCAATAGTACAGCCTTTTTCCTGCTCCTTAATTTCAGGTAATGTTAATTGCATTTTTTTTCTGATGGGTCCTGATCTTAAAGGATGCAAGTCAGACTCCATTTTTTTTTAAATTCTGTAGGTGTTTATTATATATGCTGCTTTAAGTCGGTACCTCTTGGATCCTGTTCGGTGTATGCTGTGTTCAGGGATCCCTATTGTAATTCCAACACTCATAGTTGTGAGCCTCGGAATTAAGAAAACAAAAAATCTTAGAAAAACGGGAAAAACAATAAACTGTTGAACTTTAAAGTTTTTTTTTTTTTTTTTTTGTAGTGGTCAAGCCCTCCCCCCCAAAGTGAGGGCAAGCCACCCACCCTCTATTCCCAAACTTATATGTGGCAACTCTGCAATTGCCATACCTTGAAGTAAAGGGACTAATCTGAGAAATGGCAGTCTCAGGCCTGCACGTTTTCCCTCATTCAGTCTTGCTGTTCCGTCATAGATAAGAATGTCAGCTTTTCCTTTGAAAGGTGTACGTCCTGTTGCCAGGTTACACAGAACAGATCATTTAGTGAAAGGACATTTTCTTGCTGCTGGTAAAATAAGGATTAGTAATTGTGGACATTTTGCCAGTATAGGAATACACACACAAGCATAATTTTTAACAAATTCTGTATTTGAATCCATAAGTAGACATGTAAGTCATTGACTCATCTAGGAGTACATCTGTAGCTATCAGACTACAGCAACACAAATTGGTGTCATTCAGTACTTCGTCTCATGTGAAGGCAGTAGTCATTTTGAAGAAGACCATTTTGGACTCCATATTTATAACATTCCATTTGCACATATAGACTGAATATTCAGTTTAGTGTGTTTTAGAATAGTTCAAAAATATATTGAGCTCTCACAGAACAGTAAGACGTTAGAACAACTGTTATTGCCTTATCTCATTCTAGAAGAGTAGAAGTGTGGTGTCTGTTAGGATTATCAACAACTTCTGAGCATAGAGAAGGAAGTATGGTCCTCCTCTTTCATTTATTTTAATTAAATAAACCTCAGCATAACTACTACTTTTCAGGTAGAGTTTGAGATTACTGAACTAATTAACTTGTTCACAGGTACTCTGTACACAGGCAGTGATGAAACCAAATTCTGGATTATGGATAAAGCTTGTTAGCAGAGCATATATTTAACCCTCTGTGCTTTACTCCCAGTCGTCGTTCTTGCTGTCATTAACCAAGCAAGCACTGCCTACAGTGTATAACACCAAAGCACACTTTGTCATGACCCTTTAGGTGGTAGACTCTTCTAGTGAAAATACTATGTTTGTTGCTAGTGAAAGCCATTACAGGATAAGTGTTTGCTGTCTGCATCTTCTGAAAGTTATCAGACATCCACGTTCTTGTGGACAAACTACATAGAACACTGATTTTTTTTCACTTTGTCAAAGCTTCTGAGTAGTGGGGTAGTTGAAATATTGCTGAGGTCAGAGTACAGCACAGATACGTATTTCTATTATCTTGCAGTGTTAAATAAATCAGGATTATGTACTTCATTCTTGACTACAGAAAGCTAAATGTATGGTCATCGTGATTTTGTTCTAGGAATTGTGCTTCTGCTACTCCTTAGGCAGACGAATTAGTTACGTTTCTTGGATGATTTGGGTGCTTGATAGTGCATCTCTGTGACAGCTGCTTAGATGTCATGAGGCTTGATCATCACCAGGTTTGTGAGGATGTCTGTCAGATGAACACACTTACTGTATTTCCTGCACAAAATTAGCAAAAGTCAGTTTGCCTTTTTAGCAGCAGCGTGTCATTTTAAGGGTTGTGAGTTCCAGCATCAGTTATTACACAAGTGTTTTTTTTTTTTGTCATTTAGCTTCAAAGTAGAGAGGAAGCTGTTACTTTTTTCTGTATAAAAAGAAATGAAGCAGCTTCATTCCTTTTCAGCTATTTGCTTATTGATAATTGTCACTCATTGATTGAACAGTTACTTAGCAGCACACAACACAATGCTGGCAAAAGTCTACAGAGTATTTAATCAGATTGAATCTTTACTTGAATCAAGCACTGTTTATCTTAAAATATTGAAGCCAAACGAGGGAAAAATAGTTCAGCAGATAGTAAAACAATACTGGTGGCTGTGTGAAAGTCATAAACTTGTACAGGTGGTTTTGAGAAATAAAAAGCTCTGCAGCTCTTAAGTATATTTCTGAGGATTGTCTATATAATGTCCATAGATGTCACCCTTAGTAGCATTTTGGCATTGTCAGTCACTGCTAGTTTCATTCAGACCTTAAGGTCTTTCTTGCCTCCTCTACCACTTTCAGAAGTGAAATTGGGGAAAATTTCTAGAAAAGAAAGAAATTGCAGGATCATTTTGTATGGTCAGCAGTCCAGGAACTTCTGGCTAGAGACAAACACACAAAAGATAAGGGATCAGAAACACAGGTTTAGTTCCAGCAGCTCTGGTTCCTGTGCAAAGCTCATTGCAGATGCCACAAGCCTTGACATCTTAATGCTTGTATATTCTACAAGAGGTATCCTTAAGGTCATCCTTCTTCCTGTTTCCTGACCCACAGGAGGAGGCCTATTGAGAAAGTTCTTCCTCACTCACTGCTCTATTGAGTGAACCTTGGATTGCGCATAGTAGACAAGCACCACCACCAATGCTATAAACCCATTGCCTGGTTTCACCACTAGCAAAGTGGAGTGAAAGTCCAACCATACTACTGTTTGTGGTCAAACCTGCTCATAATTTGGAGTAGCATTCCTCTTGCGTGTATGCTCTTAACCATTCAGTGAAGAGGATCCATCATGCATTGCATTTCATTGTCATGGCCTGTTTAATGCTGAGCAAGCAAGTTATGCACAAGAGCATTAAGTCAGGTAGGGTTTTTGCATAGTGTTTTTGCTAGTGCAAAGCAGCATGTCCACTGAGCCAGCTTGTGTCTAGGTACACCAAATGTTCTCCACATCATTCCTGTTGATATGGACTTCACACACAGTGCTCTTCTGTTACACAACTTTGCTGTTGAGCATTTTTATCCGTAAGATTTTCATTGGTTAAAAAAAATACAGGAAAGGTTGAAGTTTTGATTAGAAGCTAGACACATCTTTATCCCTTAATGCTATGGTCCAGGGTCTTAAAGTCACTATTCTGATTACAGTTATACTGCAACTCCAGTTGGTCAATTAAACAACTCTAAATTAAGGAATCCAAATTTTAAAGATACAAGTACATTGTGTAAAAATTATATGAATAATCTGTAAAACCGTACTCTTTCCATAAAAGGAACAGGAAGTATATATATTACCGTTTTAAATAATGTCAGAAATAATAAAGCTTTTAAAGGTAAATCATTATTTAAGCCTTTAGAGGCAAGAGTGCCATATTTTAAAATGAACATTATTAACGTTTTCCATTTTATTTATTTTTTTACTTTGTTCTTTATTCTTATTTAGTTATATCCATGGGACGTGTGCGTAGGCTGAATTGTATTTAAAACTTTATTACTAGCATACCATTTAATGAAATGCATACCTCCGAAATTAAAATTATGTAGTGTCTCCCAGACTTTGAATCCTTAGTATTGTGATCCGTGTATTATGTCTCAAAGTGATATTTAATGCAGTATGCATTTTGTTCTATAGGATGTCACAAAAAATCAGGAAAATGTGTCCCATTTAAATCATATCATGTTTTGCAGAATGATAAATTTCACAAGTGGCCAAATTTAGGCATTTCCTTTGGCAGTATCAGCAACTATGTACATGGCAAAGGCATATACAAATAACTTGTTTTGTAAGTCTGTCGCCTATATTTATGACCCATGAGTATAAAACCAAGAGTACATAAACCCTGACCAGTTAGAGTACAGACAAATCTTTGCTCACAGGGTTGACCATTTGCTTATTAAATCAATTACACATTATTACAAAAAAGGCATTTTACTGAATGTTTTAGGGCTCACCAGTATAATTTCATCACACCTTTATTAAATTATCACTTAAGACATAGGCGCTCACACAGAAAACAAACCATATTGAAATTGTTCATGCATTATATTATTCCCTCCAGTCTTGCAGAAATGTTCAGTTCCTACCTTCCCTTAAAGCTCACTCCTCCTCCTGAACATTGTTCTGTTATTCTGCATGTTTTGTTCCCACAAATTCGCTTATTTCTACGTAATTTGTTTCTTCCATTTTCTACAGATTCCACCTCCAGTTCTTTTATCTCTTTTTACAATATTCAGTACTTCAGTTACAGTTAGTTTAGATTTTGATTTCTATTTGCTAGTATTTGCTGTTTTGGCAGCCAGTACCATTAAACATAGGCAGTTTAGGTCCTGCGTATCCTCTCAAAATAATCATTTTTTTCAATTACAACCATTTGTCCCCCCAAGATTTCTAACAGAGTACTCTGTATGGACTTTTCACATCTAACTCAACAGCCCCTGTGGTCCCCGCGGTAGCGCTGCTCATTTGTCGCCTCCTCGTTCCTCACTCCAGAAGCTCACCATAGAAGCTCCCTCCCCATCTCAATCCAAAAATGGAGTACCTCCTGCATCACCCCTGGAACTTGCATGCTAGATTGAGCTATAGAACTCCTGAAGACTGCCCATAAAGTTAACTTTTTGAATGTAGGTAGCCTTATCTACTGTGTCTGTACTACCTACCTAGTAATACTTTTACTTTTGTCCAACTTCCATTGTAAGTGACTCAGCAGCATACCGTGGGCCACACGAACATACTCGCTCCCCCCCAAGTCACCTTAGTCCCTGATACTTTCACAGCAAACGTTGTAAGTGACCTGCTCCATTGCTGCCTGCTTTTCTTCATTGTCACCACTAGGTGGCAGCACCCAATAACCAAATGCCAGTTCAACTGTAATGTTAACTGGCTTCCATCCTACTTAAACTGACTACCTAACTTAAGAGCCTGTTTTTCTTTCCGTCTACTTCCTGGTTTTTCACCCCCTGTACAACTCTAACTATTCAACTTAAAACCTCTCTTACATCCCTACAAAAACACTCGTCCTTATCTGGTTTCTACACGTACCATACCTCCTTACCTGTCTGTATCATCAGCAGTTGTAGCTGATACTTTTTTGCTGCTGATCTCTCTTCTTTTGGTCCCTCTGTCCCCACCACTCCTCCTTGCCCACTACTCTTTAGTCTCCGCCTCATATCCCCTTCTGAACTCCTCTCCTTATATCCCCTCCCCCTGCCATCACCTGCCCTGCCCTGAATCTATTTCTAGAGGTCACGATCTGTGATGCACTCTTTTTCACATCTAACTCAACAGCCGCTGTGGTCCCCTCGGTAGTGCTGCTCGTTTGTCGCCTCCTCTGTAAGTTTTGAACAAATGGTTTATCTTTTTAGTTTACAGAATCTGCATATTCTGAAGTTCTGCTTGCATTTACGTGATTCTGAAATTCTGCTTGCATTTACATGATGTCCTAATTATAGTGCATAGACTCTGCTTTTAGCTATGTTTGTACCATACAACACTGTCCATTGAACTGTTAATTGATACCCCTGACATTGTTTTGCTTTTTAATTATTATGTCTGTATTTCCTGATGGTATGCATGTATCACTGTAACCTTCTCATCATTGTGCCTTAGACACTGTTTATTAGCTAGGTTTGTACCTGAACACACTGTCTAGTGCTCGGTCTGCGAACCTCCTTACCTCTGCTCTTCCTCTATTACGGCAGCTAAATTGGCATTGTACATTACGCCTTCCCCAATTATTAGCATAACGCTAGCTTTATCCAGTAGCTTTATTCTCTGCTCTTCCTCTCTTATGGTGGCTAAATTGGCGTCTTACATTACGCCTTCCCCAATTACTAGCATAATGCTAGCTTTATCCTGTAGCCAACTGTAAACTACCTATGTTGCTTCCTTTGAGATAATTGCCATCTATATTGAGTGAGCCCCATTGAGGCTCCTGTCTTAGCGTTTTGATTAGCAAGATCAAACGCCACCAAAGTGTGCTTCAACTAGCGTGCGTCCAAAAGCCCCTCTGAGGCTTCGTATTCAGCGTTTGTAGCTAACCATACCGAGCATGATTAAACACCATCAAAGCGTGTCTCAACATGCGGGCAGTCCCTTACACACGCCGTGAGAAGTTGCTCTTGCTCGCAAATTGCCCATCTGGCCTGTAGCCTAACTTTGTTCCCTAAAAACGCATTATTAGTGCTAGACCAGTGTACGAAGTCTATAGACTGTTGGTAGAAGACTTCCTTTATTTCTCCTTCAAATATTCTGCCATGCACAAACTGACACCGTAACTCAGATATGGGTAAGGATACAGCCTTCTGCAACCTTCTTTTATGGTTCCCTTAGGTTGAACATTTACCCCATTTGGATATACCTACACTACATTCCATGCTAAGGCAGCCCTTGCACAATACAAGGGTCTAGTTCTTATTTCCCCTGTTATAGTATGTACCATGCCTAAAGAGCTGTACTCTGCCTCAGTTGATTTTTATTATACATGCTTATTCTGCCTAGAATTACTTGTTTAAGTGGTTTTCTGCCTACCAGATTGTTAGTTGTATTTTTCAAGTGCTGTGCATTGCCTCTCTCAAAATTCGTTATCTGCCTGCTAGAATAAGTACTCTGTCTGCCTAGCAGATGGAGAAAGGACACCGTCCTCTGTAGATATCTGCTTTTGATACCTCTAGGTAGTGCGGTAGACATTTTATTACTTCTAGGTTGTGTACAAGACTGAGCTTGGACTCATCTTTGCTAGTACAAATGCTTAAATAACCCTGGTAGAATATAATGTTTTTTCTCTGTACATGTTTAGCTTTATTTTTAAAGTGCTCTGCATTGTCATTTAATCACTTTGCTAACTGTATTTAATTGCCTGTACCTGCTCTATTGTGCTATAATTGCCTGCTATATTTTCCTTGATTGTTAGCTAGCTACCCTAGTTAATCTCCCCATCCTTACCAGGCTTGGGGTACTGTGGTAATGTTGGTTTTGTACAGTGATTGAGTTATCAACCTTGCATGTTAACCTACCTAATTTTGCTCTTTCTATAAGCTGTACTCTTGCTGCCATTTACCTCTCTTCTTATACCACTTTTCCTCTATATCTCCCCTTCTTCTACGTCTATCGTCTATTCTTTGAACTGCCTAGATACCTACAACTATCACCTCTACGTCTATAGTGTACGTATTTTCACTAAATGCTTGTATAATATTCCTTCCCTACAGAAGTATTCCCCCTTACTCCTTCCTCTCTTTATCTGTAGTTTTAATTATTGTATGAACCTAACCTAGTCTATCTCTCCTCTCATTTTACAGTTCCTCACTCCAGAAGCTCACCATAGAAGCTCCCTCCCCATCTCAATCCAAAAACGGAATACCACCTGCATCACCTCTGGAACTTGCATGCTAGATTGAGCTATAGAACTCCTGAAGACTGCCCATAAAGTTAACTTTTTGAATGTAGGTAGCCTTATCTACTGTGTCTGTACTGCCTACCTAGTAATACTTTTACTTTTGTCCAACTTCCATTGTAAGTGACTCAGCAGCATACCGTGGGCCACACGAACATACTCGCTCCCCCCAAGTCACCTTAGTCCCTGATACTTTCACAGCAAATGTAAGTGACCTGCTCCATTGCTGCCTGCTTTTCTTCATTGTCACCACTAGGTGGCAGCACCCAATAACCAAATGCCATTTCAACTGTAATGTTACCTGGCTTCCATCCTACTTAAACTGACTGACTAACTAACTTAAGAGCCTGTTTTTCTTTCCGTCTACTTCCTGGTTTTTCACCCCCTGTACAACTCTGACTATTCAACTTAAAACCTCTCTTACATCCCTACAAAAACACTCGTCCTTATCTGGTTTCTACACCTACCATGCCTCCTTACCTGTCTATATCATCAGCAGTTGTAGCTGATACTTTTTTGCTGCAGATCTCTCCTCTTTTGTTGTTCCCCACTCCGTTCGCCCTGCGGGCTCACTCCACTCCCCTACCCTACCCCCAAATCCCACCCACCCCCACCACATCCGAATTTATACCCACTTAGCCACACCTACTTCCCCTCCAACCACTAAGCACCCCTTTCATCTTCCTATCCCCTCCCCCATACACAACACACCTACTTTACATTGCTCCCTCCCCCTATTAAACACCTACCTTACCAATCAAAAGCCCAACATGTTTGTAAAATACTCATCCCTCTCAATTCAACTACTACTCCTTCTAAACCTTAGCTACATCTATTATCTTACCAAGCCTAATCCCACCACCCACACCCCACTCCTACACACAACCTGCCCTCACCACACATCACAAACCTACCATTACAACTCCATCTCTCCTGAACTATATCCCATCAACCATAACCTATGTCTTCACTATAAACTAATCCCTCCTCATAAAACCTCAATACCCACTCTCCCCTCCATAACCTCCACTAAGTTCTCAACCCACACCACACAAAAAAAACAATCCACATACCTCAGCTACTTAACTCAACTTGTAACTTCCATACTTTTATCTGGTGATGTACACCCCAACCCAGGCCCAAACCCCTCTTCCTCAATTTCTAAATCCATCCTATTCAGATCTCTTAATGCACAAAGCTTACCTAGCAAAATTCCAAATCTACATGCCTGGCTACTCCATAATAAACCAGACATCCTAGCCATTTCTGAAACCTGGCTAAAACCTCATATAAAAATGCTGAGATAGTCCCAACCAATTACTCCATCATCAGAGCAGACAGAACCCATAAAAGGGTGGTGGAGTAGCACTACTTTACTCATCCTTCCTATGTATAACACCTTATAGTAAAATTATTCTCCAGTTCGCTAATGCAGAATTATTACTTGCTCATCTTCAACTAAACAAACACAAATCTATATACATAGCCTCCCTTTACATACCCCCTGGAAACAATATCCCAATACTCGAAGAGATCCTCTCCTGGCCTTCAACTAATATCTGTAATGAAACTATAATCATGGGAGACACCAATATTAACTGGTCCGCCATTCAATCCCCTACTCACTCCCTCAACATCAATCTATATAACTACTCTAAACTTATCAACTCCATAACTAGACCATGCAAAGACTTCACTAGTGGGAACATCTTAGACTGGATTCTAGTCTCCCACCCTCACTACTACCCCAGTAGCGGGACCCTTCCTGACTCCCTCAGCGACCACCTTCCCATCTTCACTAGACATCTTCCTTCTCCCCTACAAGTTACTCATAATTACATCACTACCCAATACCATAAAAACTTTAACCCAGAAGCTTTCTCTGACTCCCTAAAGTCATTTAACTGGTACCCCTTAAAAACACTACCCCTTGAAAATTTAATCACCCACTTTAATACTACCTTCCTAAATCTTCTAGATACTCATGCTCCCTCAATAACCAAAATAATAAAAAAGAAATCCTCCCCCTGGTTAACTAAAATCACACTAACCACAATGAGACTTAGAGACAAAGCCTGGACACAATATCAGAGAAACAAATCAACATCTAACCTTAATGAATGCAAAAGACTTCGTAACTCAAAAAACTCATCTCAGTAGATCGTCGAAACTACTTCACCCAACTACAAAGCAACCACAAAACCAACCCACAAAAGTTCTGGAGAGGCATAACTACCCTCTTAAAACCTGGTACTACAGAAAACCCAACCCTCTCCCCAAATGCACTAGACAGTGATCTTGCTACCCAATTCAACTCTTTCTTCATAGATTCTATTTCCAAACTTACCTCTTCTTTTTCAAATAACTATCCACCTCCTACCTCCACTTCTCCTCTCCCATCTCCCCCAATAACTCCTTTCACTCATCCTCCACCATTCTCCATCAAACCTATTCCTACTTCTACCATGAAAAAAACTCCTGCAGAAACTAAAACCATGCACCAATGCCCCTGATAACATTCCCTCATACTTCCTCAGCATAGCTGCCAAAGCCATTGCCCTCCCCATCAGTATCCTTATCAACCGTTCCATCCAAGAAAATATTGTTCCTCAAATTTGGAAAAAAGCTTATATCATTCCCCTGCATAAATGTGGAACTGATACTAATATTACCAATTTCCGTCCCATTGCCATCCTCTCTCCCATTTCAAAAATACTAGAGAAATGCATCCATCTTCAACTCCTTCCCCATCTCTTGGAGAACAACCTATTAACTCCTACCCAGCACGGATTCAGATCACACCACAGCACTATGACAGCCCTCCTATCCTTCCTAGAAACTGTGAATAAAGCTAGAGATTCTGGCCTCACTGTATCTACCATCCTACTCGATCTCTCTAAGGCCTTTGACACTATCTCTCATAACCTACTTCTTACTAAGCTATCTAACCTAAACCTTTCACCCTCATCCCTTAGTTGGTTTACCAGTTATCTTTCCAACAGGCAACAAGCTGTCAAGTGGAAGAAAGCCACCTCATCCTTTCTCAACACCCCCACAGGTGTCCCACAAGGTTCTATATTAGGCCCCCTCCTCTTTAATATATTTCATTAATGACTTTTTCCACTCTATCACTCTTGCAAACATTATACAATATGCTGATGATTCCACAATCATCTGTGCTGCCTCATGCATCCCAACTCTTTTAAAACTTACTCAAGATGCCTTCTCCACTACAGAACAGTGGATGAAAGACAACCATCTAGCACTCAATGCTGCTAAAACTAAACTTATGATATTTACTCCCTCTAAAGCCAATCACTTTGATAAAAATTTATTCTCCATCACCAGCCAAAATAATACACCTCTAGAGCTGGTATCTGAAACCAAACTATTAGGAGTCCAAATCGACAACAAGCTTAAATTCAACTCCCATCTACTACTAAACATAAAAAAAAACACCAAAAACTTGGCATGCTCTACTGACAAAATCGGTTCCTCACCTCATCTACTAAGCTTACTCTCTCTACTACATTCCTCCTTCCCTCCCTTCTCTACGGTGCCCCTCTTCTAACAAACTTACAATCATCTCTCAAAACCAAACTGTCCTCTTATTATAATAAAATAGCCAGATTCGCCACCAGCAACAAATCATCAACACATCACTGTGAACCTCTCCACAAACTCAACTGGCTAGAACTTCCTAACTACCTCTCATATACTCAGCTCACCTATGCTCATAAACTCATATTCCAACCATACCTCTGTCCCTCCCTCTCCACTACCTTTAAAATGCACCACACACAAAGACTTCTAAGATCTAACAATCAAAACCTTATTGAAGTCTACAGACCCCTCCACCCCCCAGGACAAAACCTCCTATCCTTCTCTCTAGCACGCCTATGGAACTCCCTTCCCCCCTCCATTCGTACAATTGCTAGCCTCCCAGATTTTAAAAAATCACTACACTCTCATCTAACATCCACATGGGAATGCTCCTGCTCCCATCCCTCATAACCTACTCTTAACTTCAAAATCTTTTTCTCTACTCCTTCTCATAAATCCCATATAGCAAAAGCATGCTGGCCTGCAGTATATATCTCCTTACTTATACCAGTAATTTCTTAGTCTTCTACATCAAACTACCTATCCATAATCCCAAAAAAAAAAAAACTTTTCTATTTTTGATTTTGTCTTTAATCCTTTTGATTGAAATATGTTTGATCGGTCTTACAAACAGAAATTGTACAAATGTTAATCTCTGTAATCTTCATGTAATCTATGTGTGGTAGTTAAACTTTGTATAATCTGTATGTGGAGCTTTTCTCCCCAGGACTCCATTGAAAATGGGTTCTTTAGGCCCAATGGACTATCCTGGTTAAACAACTGCAAATAAATAAATAATCTGCCAACTTATTATACTCCGATAAAACATGTTCCCAGGTACCTCTTTCTTTTCTATTACTTCTCCAGCATTTGCTGTCTACATGAAGAAAAATTTTTGATGTCTACTTGGAGTATAAAATACATATGCAAGCAAAAAGTTTAAACCATCTGTACTTTTTTGCATACTTGGGAGCCCGCCATACAGATATCCTCCCAGTTTTCCTTTGTAAATTATCCCACCTTCCATCTTGATAAAATTCCCGTGTGCTTTTCCTGAACACCTATAGTTCTTAGGAAAGAATGTAGTTTTACTGTAACAGATGGGTAGCACATCAGTATTAATACTTAGTCATGAAGTTTCCTAAACCTGTTGGATTGTCTTGCCTTCTTTGTCAGACTGTTATTTTGGACTTGGCTTAATTCAAGGGGGTTGTAGGATAATGTATATGAAAGTCAGAGTTTTTTTTTTCTTGAGGTTCTAACTGGATTGTTGTCATTTTGAGAATTTTTAAAACTTTGTTGAAGTCATACATCTCTGTTCCTTCTGGTTTTTAAGCCTAATTTAGAAAGGATAGGATAGGATTGCAGTGTTGGTTGAGGGCAAGGGTGTAGCTAGGATTTTCAAATTTGTACTCACAGCTCTCTAACTGCTACCCCCCTCCCCAGCCAAGCTACGGCCATTCTCGTAATTCACAGTTCGCTCTTTTAGTGTCGATAAAGAGGCATTTGCTGTAATGCCTCTTCAGTAATATAATATAGATTCACTCAAACTCCGTTCCTTGAATTGAAAATGAACCTGAAAGTCAGTTCTTTGAAAAATGCAGCATGGTAGTTGGGGTAGAGGATTCATGCTTTTGTTTTCTGTAACTACAGGTTTTGAGCTTGAGTAAATTACTAACCACCAGCTACCCCTAACTAGGGTGTTTCATTCACACACACACCCCTACCTACCTCTTAGTGCAAGAAATATGGACAAAGCCTAAAATGAACAGGGACAGATATTAAAAATGCTCTCGTGAACTTAGAAAGTTGCTAGAATAACAGGATTTGTGCTAGTATGAGAAAGTTGCTAGAATAACAGTATTTGTGCTAGTATGAATTTTTCTAAAGGACATGAAGTCTGAAACTCAAATGTCTGTCAATCCCACAAGCAACCTGCATACAATACGCAGATGATTCTACCCTTATCTGCTCAGCACCTTCCTCTACTGAACTGAGCTCACTGACCCAAAATACCTTTAACACAGTAGAAACCTGGTTTTCTAGACGGTTTCTCCTACTTAATGCCAATAAAACTAAACTCCTCCTCTTCTCCCCCACCTCTAGGTCCCCCCCTTTAAACTTTACCATCTCCTCAAATAATGGCACTATCATCTCACCTGACCCAACTACAAAACTGTTAGGAATAACCATTGACTATAATCTCTCCTTCGAACAGCACATTAATAACACCATCAAGATTGTTAACAGAAAACTTGGATCCCTATATCGTATCAAACCTTTTCTAACCCCAGCAACTAGAACAAAAATTGCTCAATCTCACCTCTTATCAACTCTCCTTTATGCTTCCCCCATTTATACAAACCTTAAGAAAATCAATCTTAACAAACTTATAACTTGCTATCACAACATAGCTCGCCACCAGCAACCCCTTCGAACCCACCATTGTATAAACCTAAAACAACTTGGTTGGCTCGAATTTCAAAACTACCTTTTAATTCCTCAACTCACTATAGCTCACAACATATTACACCTTCCTGACAACACCCCAATACTCTCTCAACTTCTAATCCCTTACAACAACCTTAACTCACTTCGCTCCTCTAATAAACTCATGACAAAAGCAATAAGGGTAAACAACACAGCAGGTGGTTCTCTTTTCACTAACACAATAGGTAGAACTTGGAATCTTTTACCTAGTAACATAACTCTGACCACATCCCTGCCACAATTCAAACAGAAAATTAAACTGTACTACCAAAATCATTGGCTTTGTTCCTGCAGTACACCTGACTAACCTTTTCCTCATACGCTAGTTCTTCTTCACTCTTTTCATCTCTTCCTTTCTCATTTCTCTTCCTTTCACTGTATAGATTTAAGTATATTCATTTTATGTACAATTTGTTATCTTGCAACAAACTTCATATTGGAAACTTGTCTCTCTTTTGAAATGATCTTTCAGTCATTAGGTTGATATAACTCCAATTTTTGATATTTTTTAAAGTAATGATTTGTTTATGTAATGTACTTAGTATTTAGTGGAGCTTTTCTCCTCGGGCCTCTGCTGAAAATGGACATGTATCCAGCCAGACTAGCCCGGTCAACAAATGTAAAATAAAAATAAATAAAATAAATTTAGCAACTTCAGCCTTCAATGATTTTCTAGAAAATCACAAAATTTATGAGGAACAGACAAAAATATGGGGCAAAAATCTGGACATTCTGCAAAATTTGGACAGTTGAGAGGTATGCTACCTACCTACCTCTCACACACACACACACACACACCTCTCAACCTCTTAGAGCAACAAACTCATAAATAAAACTGAGGCAAAGGCCCAAAAATAAGGACATTTTTTAAATATTGCTCTTATAAACTTAGAAAGATAATAGAATAGTAGTAGGTCTTTCATTAGTACGAATTTTCTGAAAGGTATGAAATCTGAAACTCACATGTCTGCCATTATTTTCTAACTTCAGTCTTTAACAATTTGCCACTGATTTGCCAGAAAACCGCAATTTTATGAAAAATGGACCAAAAATGTGATGCAAAAATGTAAAATTGCCAGAATATACAGCTGGAAACCTGTCAAAGAAGGGACACCATTTTAATATGAGCACAGTTAACTTGAGCAGCTGACAAAATTAGAGAATCTACATGCATTTCTGAAATAAAAGTAATGTATAACTCTGATCATTACAGTTATTTATAAAAGTAAACCCTCCACGTTTTCTTCCAAAATTGCTATTTTGCGGAGAGATTATTAGAGGGAGAGCAACATTTTGAGCCAAAATTGGGGACAGTTGAGAGGTTTGGATATTCCTAATTCTATAAAGCGATTTATTTGTACATACCTTTCAACCTCTTAATGCAGGAAATCTGGACAAGGCCAAATATATTGGGGGAACATACAAACAGTACTAAAAATTAATCTTGTATAAACTTAAGACAGTTGATAGAATATCAGGTCTTGCTTTAGCATGCATTTTTCTGAAGATTGTGACGTCTGAAACTTAATGTCGGTCATTATTTAGTGACTTAATTCCTAAATGATTTGCCAGAAAAGTTTTATTTTGCATTTTACAGCATGAACACCAATAAATATCTGCTAAACAAAGCAATGCAGTCTCACAATGAAACTAGACTTAGCATTAAAACTTCTCTGCCCTTGAAACTCACATTCATTGAAACAGCATTGAAACCCACATTCAAAGAAAATACATTTTGCCAGTGGCAGATAAAGACTAACTTTGGGCTGTTTTCAAATCATAGGACCCTTGCGCATGAAACATACACATGCTCTTTGATACACCTTCCTGACTGTATTAAATTATATTACTTGTACAATACAGTATAGTTGTTAGAGAGCGTTTTAAATTTATTGGTTTGAACATTTTTCCAGTAAACAATGAAACAAAATGCATGCACCAATAATGACAAAACAGCCCAATTCATAACATTTCCATCATAAAAGTTTACTCAAACTTCTACAGTCCACCACCAGTATCAGTAAATATGCACAATCTCTGAACTAGTAAAAGCCATCTACATAATTCCACATTAAAGAAATCTGTAACTAATGAGGCTGCTGCTAGCAAACAACTTTATATTTCATGGTTTCATCTACAAATAAAGTGCCTGTTGCCCTTGAGGAATAAATTGCCTATGTTGCATTAAAAACAATGATACGCTAGTAATATTGCAATAGGGAATGGATGGCAGACTGATAACAGGTTCATAGTTACTACTAGATATCTTTGCCAAAACGGACTACAGCATGTACCCCCCTTTTACAACACAGTACAGTATCAGCAATGCATTTACCTACTGTGGGAGAAGAACCCACAGCCTTCTGCATCAAAAGCAAGTACACTACCTGTTGTGCTGTTAACATTACAAGCAGACTCAGCATAAGCAGCACTAAACTTTAGTTCCCCTGCAGCTCTCAGCTCCTTGTACATTGTCAGCACTCAACTGTGTCTCTGAACTTTGCAGCACAAGAAATCTGGAAAAAGCCAACATTTATTGGGGGGGGGGGGACAAAAGCCCAAAAACCAGGGACATATTTTAAACATTGCTTGTATAATTTTGGAAAGTTGCTAGAATAAAATGCTGTGTTATCACCATGCATGTCTTGAACCCAGAACCATATGCATTACAGTCAGTGCAACATACCACTATGCTAAATCAGCAGTTTGAAAAATATGAAGACAAACTGAATGGCTATCATTTAGATAGCTCTCAACCTCTTAGCACAAAAAAAACCTGGACAAACAAAGCCAATAATGAGGGAATACAAATACAGTTCTCAATTCACACCTTAGCACAAAAAACCCTGGACACACAACAAAAACAATAATGGGGGAAATACAACTTCATTTCTCACTTTTCACCATAGCTAACAACCATTAGAAAAACAAATCTGAACAAAGTTCAGAAATGGTGGCGGTTAAGGACTTTAGGCTCTTCTTACCCTGAAGCAAAGGTACAGGGTTTGAGCCTGAACACTTATAGCCAGCAGGTGTATTCTGTGGGGGAGGGGGGCATTTATACACACACACACACACACACACACACACACTTCGTGACACTCGATTGCCTTCTATCTTCACATTTCCCGCTTGCGATTGTCTTCTTCCACTTGCTCACCACTGCACATTTCCCACTCACAGCCAGCCAGACATGATGTGAGCTCACTTCCAACTGGCTCATATCCCCCTTAAAGGAGCCAACAACCTTTAAAAATATGTACTTTTTTTTTTTTTTTTTTTTTTTACAAATGCTACCCCCTCTTCTAAGAAGTTGTACTGAAATCAGTACAGTGCGTATGCCTCCCGATGTCCCTGGTTGAGGGTGCGGTTTATGTATTACTTTTTGTGGCTCATACTGACTGGATTGTTGTACATCATTTTCTTGGTGGAGCTGTTGAAATATCAGTTGCTTGTGTCTGTATTCTTCATTTGTCCAGTTTGGCACTTGGGGAAACTACACTAAGTTATTTGTAGGATTTTAAATATATTTGTAGTAGTTTTGTGACAATTGGCAGCATTAATGTTTATTATGCTGAATTGGAGAGCTCATCCCTTTATAGTAAAATTAAATATTAGTTTGAAAGTTTTTATCATTTAATAACTTATGGAAATTCTTACATTCATATATCTGTGTGGATTTGCACAACAGTATGTAAAGACTTGAGACATTGGTGCCATGCTGTGCAGAACTAATGGTCTCAAACCAGCTGTTTCAGACGAGCATATGTTGGCTCAAACATAATCTTTTCTTACCATTACTAGCAGTTAGAGGAGCCCCTACCAAGCTTACAGCGATCCTATAGTTTTTATAGCTCTTATTAATGTTTGATGACCAGGTAGGTGAACTGGTCTGTCAACCCTTTTCAGTCACGCTTGCCTTCAACTTTGTGATTTTTTCCAATTTTGGTGTTATTTCGGTGCATGTGCCAGTTCATTTACCAGAGCTGTTCAATTTTCATTGCTTTTTCCTTATTTACATAATTGGTCAGCAGGATCTTGTGTCTTGTCCTCAGACGTTTCAAAGTGAAAACGTTTATGGAAGACAGTTGGCTACATAATATTACTCAACACCCAGTGCATAATTTGTTTTGGTAAGGAACATGCTTTAGCCATGTGTAACATGTCACAGGTGTAAACTTGTCTCTAAGTAAGAATAGCAGATTTTTAGTGAGGGGGAAAAAAAAAAACCTTGGCTAAAAACTCCAGTGTGGAAGTTGTTTCAGAGAAAATGGTAGATATCCTAAAATTCCAAACTTCACCATTAGCTGCTGAGTGTTGGGGGAGACTTGAATCAGAATTCCAAAAGAGCTAGTGAGAACAGGAGTTTAAAAGGAGAAAAGAATGATTAAACCTTCTGTATCTCCTAAAATGGCCATAGCGATGGTGATTATAATTTTGAATATATTAACATAAAGAAAAATATCTGAGTAACCCAGGCGTTGCTGTGTAATAGGCGTAACTGTAATACTTCACAGGTTCAGACGACCCCTACAATAGCCACACAATTTTCAGAATAATTCTCTCCAGACTCTCTAGTCAGCTGATTTGTTTTAAACTCATTACATGTTGCATTTGAAACAATATTAAAGGCAGTTAGTTTTTACTGTGTTTACAGATCCTAATGAGGGCTGTGGTGGTGCAGTGGTTAGCGTTGTCGCTTCACAGCAAGAGGTTCTCCCGTTCGATTCTCGGCCGAAGTGCCTTCTGTGTGGAGTCTGCATGTCCTCCCCGCTGTTGAATGACACTAAAGACATGCAGGTAGGTGCGAGCGTGAATAGGCATGCCTTCTTTGAAGGTTGGGCATCGGCTGGCAACTCAGCACCATAAAAATCCACTGCCAAACATGAGCGGACTGGAGTTCCGCTGTGGCGACCCCTAACCGGGAAAAGCCAAAAGACTTTTTACTGATCTTAATGAAAAAACTTTAGCCTGTCTTAACTTTGAACACTTACTTTTACTTTCTTTACTGTTGTCTCTTGATTTAACTCCAGGATTCCCTCTACATTCCTGAAAACAATATACTCCAAAAATTTAATTCAGAAATCAAGAGGTATTTCCAGTGAGCTGTATAGATTTACAGTGGAATAAATTACAGTTCTTTAATTTATGTAAATTTTCTCCTGTCATTTTCCAGCCTTCTGATATATACTTTATTTTTTTTTTTTTTTGTTAAAATTTCTAGCATACACTATTATAAAATTTGCATATGTAAAAACTGAGAAAACAAATTTTAACTCTTCAGAAAGTTGGTTGGCTAATATGTATAATGGGGATTATTGAAGTAATAAAAAGATCTGGAGATGAGACAACCCGGCAATTCTCCTTATGTATACTCTTTAAGAAGGGAAGATTACTACCATTCACTTTCAGTGGTAGCAGAGGCTGCCTGTAAAGATTTTTGGCCCTTGTAATTGTTCTGGAAAACTATGTAATGTTTTATGCCTATTGGACTCAAATTCCCCATGAGCAAAACAAAAGCTTTTGTAGCAGCTAAACTAACCAGTAACGTTTATTCATCCGTGCAGTTTCTTTCCTGATCTGCTGTGATAGGTATTAACAGAATAGTGAGATGTCATTTCTGTTCATGGGTATATGTTTTTTTTATACCCATTCTATTCATGCATATATGCAAGTGTGTTATTCAGCTTTAACATGGTACTGTTGAGTTTACAATTTTCCTCTTGTTTTAAAATCTGTATTGAGAATTAAAATTGGTCTGTAATGGGCTGTTTCATGTACAGATTTGCCCTTTTATAAACAAAACTACTCATGCCTGCTTCAAGAAATTGGGTATTTTATACCAAAGTGGTGGTAATAAATATTTACTAACATCAGAAGCAGAGTAAGCAGCACATCTTCAAAAGTTTGATATGTTTCTATTATTTGATCATCTGGTTCAATGTTTTTTGCTTTTGTACAGATCTTTAATATCTTGTCATTGTAATGAAAATGTAGTATTATACCTACCTTCTTTTTGGGTGTCTCACTAATCACTTCTTGTGATTTTTTTTTCACTCTTCTAATTGCAAGTATTGTAAAAATATTTGATGTATTCCTCCAAATGTTCACCAGGAAATATTATCTGGATAGCAAGAAATTTCCAACTTTTATCTGCCAGGACGCAATACATGTTTCCTTACCTCAAAATACTGCTTTAATAATTCAATTACATATGGTTTGTTTTTGAACTACTAAATCTTTCCACTGAATGACTTGTTTTTATACGCCACCTTCACTGATGAAAATGTTACCTTTAAATTCTAACCATAACACTGCATTGTGTGGTGAATCCTGGCCGTTTAGGAGATGATGTGGTTAGCATACACTTATGTCCATTTTTAAAACTCACTATACAAAAACATTTACAGGGTATAACAGAAAATAAGAAATAGGTTGAGAATAATTCTCTGAATTTGTCTTGGCTCTCTTTGTATCCGTATAAAAAAAAATCATATAATTTCTTTTAATGGAGAGGCTTATTTGGTCTCCTTGAGCATTATCTTCAGAAGATGTATATGTGAACTTGGAAAAACCTTACCCAAATGATATGGAAAATGGTAGTGCAAAGTTTCTGTTACTACTTGTTGAAAAATAGCATCAGGTGAAAAAACAATAATCCATTCTTGTAAATGCCCCAACATTCACTGTCATAGGAGTAAATTTAGTCTGTCCCTACATCCTTAATCTCCCAGAGGAGCACTGCAAGTAAATTACACTGAAGCACCTCCTTTACCTAGAGGGATTCATATACTTTCCTGCAATGCATCAGATTCTTTTGCAGCCTGCAGTTCTGCCAGTGTTGCTTCAGGACTGGCTGCTATGGTTCTCATGTGAAATTTCAAATGAAGGTACCAAAATGGACATTTGCAACCCTGTAAATGGCTTAAAAAAATCAAGAGCTTGCAGAAAACATCTGCAGAGGTGGCTACCACCAGCTATCCTCTGTATAGTCAAGCCCTTTCAGGATCCACCCACCAAACTGACCCTGACCACAGATGTCTCCTCTTTAGCACAGGGACTCTTATCAGAGATTACATGGCTCAGAACTCGTAGACCGAGTCAACAATTCGTATAAACATGCTGTAGGTGACAGTAAACCTGTTACCTTTCCAGGATCTGCAGCACTGGTTTTCACAGAGCTAATTTGGTATTCTAACCATAACACCACATTGTCTGGTACATCAACAAACAATGGGGAATGCATTTGTAATGCGTATGTCAAGAGACCGTGATGTTTGGGATTGGGCTTCTCAGGCCCACAGAACTCATCCACTGTTCACACTCCAGAAAAAACTTTGCCAAACAGCCCATTCAGATTGTGAACAATTTTTAAGAAATGGGGTCAACCTAATGTGACTTCTTAGCTTCTCCAGCTACACTCAAATATCAGAAGTTTTTTTTTTCTCCTCTTCTTTCATTCCTCTTTCAAACAGCAAGAACAAGCACACTTTTGCTCAATGTTGGCCAGATGGTTCACTCCCCTCCCTCTAATGACTAAATTCCTTTTGTTTCTTGTCATATAGGGTCCTATCATAATAAGTCCTCTGCATCTCCCATATCACAAGCACCTTCTGACTCATTTGTTAGGGAATTCTTATATGGACTTTCATTCCCTCAGGCTAATGATTTTGTATGTTCACTTCATTAGCCAACGGGTCATCAAATTTATTCTCAGACAGTGGTATCCATTATTACAGCTTTATTTATTTATGCATTTGTTAACTGGGGTATAATATAAGACTGATCTACATGGACATTTTTCAGGTTCAGCCCAGGAGCAGAAGTGTGACCGCTTATCTGAAATCATCTGCTGAGAAGACTGTGGGACAAATGTTTTTTTTCTATCTAGGTATCTACATAGGAGGTAGTTCCACTGTCCACTTCTGCCTTTCTTATCCTTCAGTATCTTTCAGAACTTTTTAACACAGGCTTCAGCTGTTCCATTCTTCAAGTTTACCTGGCAGCAGTTTCTGACTTTCACACAAGTCTGAATGCTGAGGTCTACAGGGCCTTTTTAAAAAACATCTTCACTCCTTCAGTTCCCTTCCAGAAGTCATGTCCAATGTTAGGACTTGTAGTTTACATTGGAAAAGCTTAAGTCTCCTCTATTCAAGCCTGTAGCTTACACTGATCTAAATTCATGGTTCTTAAGACACTCTTTGGTTGCACCAATATCTTAAACAGATTTTGACCTTCAATCTGTGCCAGCATATCCCCCTTATGTGGTATTCCACAGAGGTGTATTACCTTGTGTACCTTCCTTCATAAACAAAGTATCTACACAGTAAAATCTGAGTCAGTGTATTTATTTTCCAGTTTTCTTCATTTATTACTCCAGTCTGTGAGAACAGGTTTTGCACATTACGGATGTTCATAGCTCATATATTACACGAGCCAGAACCAATAACTGTAAAAATATGCACATTTTCCTGTTTCCACGGCTACCTTCTGTATTGCTTCTTTAGATGGTATCTGTGCAGTGGCCAGCAAATTGTCTCTGTTTTTCTAAGCACTGTAACCTGAGCATTCCTTTAATGTCCAAGTTTTCTTTTGGGGCCACAGTCATGGAAGACACATTCCCTACTGTGGGCATCTTGCTTGTCAGTGGTGCTGTGGCCATTGTAGAATACCAAGTGCATGGTGGTAGTTGTTTTGTTTGTATACATACATCTGTAGTTTGATTCATGTAAGTTTCTTCATTGTACACACATGCATACCATTAATGTGCAGTGTGATTCACAAAGGTTTCTGACACATTGCAGATGCATCACTTACATCTCATTATGTGAACAGGAGGAAGGAGCATCTGAGGCACTACTTTGGCTGTAAATGTTTGGGCCATACCATTACATGTGATATTGCTCATCCATGTCCTTCTGTGCAGCAGTTCACTTTAGCACATTGCTATAGGACATTCCGAATGATTTTTTGTGTGCTAACATGCTTCTGTGACTGCATTGCTCTGTTCAGGCTCTATACCTGGTGTGCAGTTTTACTTATGAGTCACCGTCTGTATATTATTTTGCTGTGCAGTTTTATTTCCCTAAGTGTTCCATACCTTGGCTTGTAAAACAAAGCAACTGCACACCACAACTTAATCTGCTTTAATAAAGTTTTGGAAATTGTAAGGGGCTATGATGCAAGACTTCTTCAGCATAGTAGCCTGTGCATTGCAGATTTCTTTGGCTCTCACTACCCCCACCCCTTTGATCCTTAATAGTTTTCTATAGCCTTGTATCTAGACTTGCAGTTGTTAAACAAAAAATGCAGTAAGTGAAGTGCCAATAAACCAACAGTAGTCAGGTGTCTTTTCTGGGCAGCAGATTTAGAGAATTTTTATTTACTAATTCTTAGCCGCCATATCAAGAAGTACCTTAGGTTCCAAATTTGGTAGATTTATAAAATGTATATCCTCCAGTATTTGTATAGTGAGGGATAAAACAAATTCAAGTGTCCCCTTGCTTAAATGAGTGGCTAATTATGGACTAACTAACATCTTTGTGGTGTAGAATGTCACACCTCTAGCAGTCTACACACCTTACATTCCAGAGTATTTTCTGAAAAATAAACTTAAAATCATAAGCTAAACAAATGTAAATATTTTGTGAACAATGAAAGGTATTAAAACTGTACAAAGGGCAATGTTATCTGGAAAAAGAATTGTTTGCACTGATTTTCCATAAATACTATGTTAAAATGTGCACAAACCCCAAATTATATTTTTTGTTATACGTTCATATACAAATCATCATAGCTTGCAAACTGTACTACTTAGACATATATTTTTAGAACATTTTTGTTAACCAGACACAAGCGTTCACATAACAAAAATTTCCTCTGTGAGTGCATATTTACTGATATATTTCCAGAAATATGAAAACATATGCTTATAGTTAGCAATATAAGTAACACTGTATATAACTAAAGTTGTATATCAAAGACAGTTTTCTTCAGGAATGTCTAAGATTTCACCTGATGTCATGCAATGGTTTATAAATCACTTGGTTTTTGAAGTAATAAGTATATATGGAAATATTGTTTATTTTCATCACTAACAGCAATATCTCTGATATAGTATGATAAAAATACAAATTGACAGTGACTTTTCTCCCACCATGGCATTTCACACCACGCCTGTCAAAAACAGGGAGATGTCAGTTATGAAAATATGAATGCGAAAATTAATTAATTTCTCTACTGTAGGACATCCTATATTAAACTTAGTGTCATTTTGTTAACAACTCTGCACTTTCTAATAGTGTCTATCATTAGCTGAGAAGCCACTTGGTTAAAGAAGCCAGGCCCAAAAAGATCTGGATTCCTTAAGGGGGTCTAGGTGTGAACGGGAAATATACAAAAATGGCATTGCATGCTTGAGTGAGTTAATCCATTACTCACTTAAGCCATTCTGTGTCAGTGTTTAACCATTTATTTTCTTTCAGGTGATCACTTATAGACCTGAAATTTATGTGATAGAATGACAGTGAGACCAGGCTTAGTGAATCTGTGATTGATTGCAATTTCTTTGGCATAATTCCACATGAGCACTCTAAATCTAAAGAAGTCCAACACAGCATTCTACCAAAAGATTGAACTATAGTTCTGAAGCATTTTTTCCTTGAGGCATAAACATCAAGTAAATTTCTGCATTCATGAGTCATATGGTGACTGTCCCATAGCTTCCTTCATCAAAGCAGTACCTCAGATGCTGCAGTTTCATGTCCTCAGGCATTCTGAGGTGTCAGTGCAAGTCTGTACATGGGGAATGGTTAAGTGGTGCTTGTAAAAACTTGCAGAATCAAGCAGCAGACTTCCTGTATCACCTGACTTCATCTCCCAGTCATAGTAAAGGAGCCTTTTAGGAGGGCCCAGCCACACTGTTGGACACCGGGCATACTTTTATAACCCCTGTCCCTTCAGAGACTCTTGAGTACATACTTCAAACTACCATTGTGGGGATCCTACTACTTTCATTAAAGATTCAAGTCTTCTGGGTAGCCAGAGAATGCTCTGGTCATAGAAGTCTGAAGGAAGCGAGAGCCATAGCACTTGCAGTGAAGATGTTTCATAAAAATATACACCCATTTATCATTTATAGACAACACATCAAACATGATACATTGAAGAGGCAGTGGATATCTGGAAGTGGATACATGAGACAATTAAACCATACTGGTTGACTTTTCAGCATACCAGTGAGTGACATATAAAAGGCAACTGTACAGCTGTTTTTTTTCACATCTTTTTCTAGGAATCCCCTCAGGTGGATCAGTTTACTATAGAACACAGGGTTTAAATACTCATTCCATAGCCCATGAGCATAAAATACACTTTTTTTTTTTTTTGCCTTGTCTTACTCATAGCCAATACAACCAGAGTTGAGCTTGCTCCTCTTTCATGTGCAGTACCCTTAGTGTACCTGCATCCTCTCCCTTTATATCCACTATAATCTGTTGAGAAAGGTTCATATTCCATCCAGATGCTAGTAAGGAATATCCATGCTTGGAGAGTTTGTACTTTGTCCTGGACAGCTTACCATTTTATGTCACATGGTACAGATCCTGACTGAAGTCAGAAAGCTATCAGCTAAAAAGTTTTAACTAGTTAAATGGATAAGCCTTTCCTTCTTGACAGCCTCTCCATTACAAAATGCAACACTGTCCTGTTGTTCAGCTGCTTAATGACCACAGCAGCAAGCATGTGTTATTCTTCTAGTAAGGCATACCAGGCTACAAACCCCATACGCATCCCTTATATCTGCCAGTTCTGACTGAATTTTGAAAATAAAACTTTCCTAAAAAGAATCTGATTTAAGGCCTCCTCAACATTCATTTTCACCACGCTGCATTCTAAACTTTTAACTATTACTTAGCCTTCTTGAGAGCCAGCTTCTTCAGTGAACTTAACATTTCTCCAGGAGACATTTTAATTAATGGTTATTATCCCATACAGAAGGATATGCAAAATGTTGGCCATAATGAGAGACATCAATTTTAGTTAATAAAAAAAATAAAACTCCATTTTCCTGAACAGTAATTTTGGGTACTGTGCTATTGATTTAAATATAACTCCAGTCAGCACTGTGAGTTATAATTTGTAATGAATCTGTATAAGCAGAGTTAAAAATAGATCCCAAGCATTGAACACTGAATAAACCAAACTGACAGTTTAAGTAGTAGATGTAAGAAGTATGTAATTTTTGAAATAATGTTCTTGCTTAAAGTGCCAGCTTCTGTGAAGTCTTATGTTTTTTTCAGTAATCGTTTAGTTCCTTTGTTCATTCTGTGGAAGTAGAGCTCTGAGCCAGCAGCACTAACTGCTTTGCCACCCCCACCTCCCCCCATTCCTCCGAAGTACTCAGTCCAGATTATAAAATTTTGTTGGATTTCCTATAGAAATGCTGTAATATATAAATTGTTTTATACAATGTTTCACTCTTAACACTATGCATGTAACTAATCCCTCCTTATTATTATTTTTTTCTACTTTGAATGTAGATTGGTTGACTTAAAAAAATCTGTTAAGTTTTTTTCTCCTGTTCAAAAGAAGCAGGCCATGCATTAACTAAATAAACCTTCTGAAAGTGGTTGGTCCATTGCATTACCTATTACAAATGCAGCTAAACACTAATAGAGGCAAATAAACAAGTGGTTGTTAACTATCATCAGAAACTTTGATTTTATATATATATATATATATATATATATATATATATATATATATATATATATATATATATACACACACACACACAAATCTATGAAACTATCATCTGGACATCTGTTCACATGCTTACAAAGCATAAGTGCCCATTCTTGAAGAGCAGGTTTTGGTAGAAAAGTTTGGTAAGAGATCCCCCCTTAGCAGTTGTTCACCCAGGGTTTGTTAAATAGTGCATCTTGGGATTTTGTTAAGCTATTAAATTCCCACAAAAGTTGTCTATCCAGTAAGATAGTACACTTTTGTGAGGTACTTAAACAGATCCTGGAGGGAGAGAGACTCAGTACTGTAGGTATCCCTCTTATCATTCCTCATTTTAATTAAGGTGATTTTTTTTTTATAGCCTA
Organism: Protopterus annectens; assembly: GCF_019279795.1. NCBI lineage: Eukaryota > Metazoa > Chordata > Ceratodontiformes > Protopteridae > Protopterus > Protopterus annectens. Next base: position 696,126,484 of record NC_056725.1, on the reverse strand, counting down.
TCAGCTGTTGCGCTGTATTGTAGAGGTATCAGTTACTATAATGATGTTTATATTTTAGATAAGTTTCTTTCTAGAAGAAGTGAAGTAGCACTGGTGCCTGAGGACAGTGCGTGATTAGGGTTGCCACCTTTCTACTGTGCCATTTCCTGACAAACAAGCCCCGCCCCATACACAATCAAGCCACACCCATTCCCTTTAATAACCATGCCCCTTTACTATAGCACCCTTCAGCACAAGTCTTTAATATCACATACAGTTATCAATAAGTAGAAAAATGTGTAACAAGTCAGAAGTAAATAAAAAAAAACTTTATTTAGCAATACGTCATTCAAGGGTTCACTACATACAACAGTACATCAGACACAAGCATGGGAAGACTAAGCCCAAGTCTAATATCACATGTAGGTAGTACTAAAATGGAAATACAGTTACTTAGATATTAAAAACACCAATTCATTCAAAGCAGTACATTAAGGGTTCACCATACGCAATAGTAAAATAAAAGCAACTGTTTAAAGTGTCTTCACAGTTTTGCTAGAAATCATTGCTTATACTTGAAGCTATATTTGGCATTTGATCTAGCAGCCTCAAGTAATGGCTGGTTATTTTTCACAAATGAATAAAATTGTGAACAACTCATGTTAAAGTTTAGCTTGACCTGCTACTCTGCCTTCACAAACATTCTATTTCTTGTATCAGTCCACGCATTCCCCATAAGTGAAAAAACCCTTTCCACAAAGCTATTGCTGGGGGGATTGAAAGGGCAAACTGCATCAGTCTGTAAAGTGGCTTGCAGTCTGGAGCTTTACTAAAAAAAGTCACCCAGCGATCACTTACAGATGCCTCTGTCATCTGTAACAGGACTGGCAATGCAGCAGTTAAAGTACAGTAGTCTGAGTAAAGTGCTTCAATGTCCACATCCTATTTGAAGAGGTCTGCAAGTGTACGCAGTTCTGGCCAAGTTACAGGATGTTGGAGGCTGAGGACCTGCATAGCTTTAAAGGGACTATTATCATAGTCAAACCACTTCTGTAGGTAACAAAGTGCTTTACTGTAAAAATCACTAAAGGTCCTACAGACCTGCTGTGCAACAGCTGGAGTAAAGTGCTATAAGGCAGATGAAACTTTAGCACCAAAGAACTGGTCATCTAGCCTTCTCTGCAACTCATCTTTAAGACTTTTCATCACGGTGTACAACTCTGGAGCAGAGAGAGTGTTACTTTCAAGTTTTGCTATAGACTTGTGGAATACCTGCAGGATGTAGTGCATGAAATGTATGTAGCACTCTGCCTCCGAGACATCCCCACTGATGCCATCCTCATCAGCCTCCACAAATTTCCAGATGAGGGGGTGACAGTCCTCAGGCCCTTGACTAATAAAATAACTTTTAATAGCAGGCCAGCATTCTACCAGCCTTGCCACAGCTGGGAACAAAGACAGCCACCTTGTTACAACATGCTGCATGATTTCTCTAAAGTCCTGTTCTAGGAAAGAATAGAAGCCTTTCAACAGTGCCATTTTTTTAGCAGATGGTGAAAACTCACTATGTACTTTCAAAACCAGAGTCTCCACATCAAACTTTGCAAGGGACTTGCCTGCATGCTTGGCACAGTTATATATTATGTGGCATAAACAGTTTGCTGCAATGATGTGAGGCACTTCAGATTTCAAGCTTTTAAAAACAGACTTGTGCTTTCCATAATTGACTGAGGCATTGTCTGCAGCATAGCTAGCAATGTTTTGTACTTTGAGTCCTTTATGCACAAGGATGTCCTTTATTTTAGTAAATATACATTCAGAACTTTCGTTATGATCCTCGTAGGAATCAAGGAGTTTCTGTTGTGTGCCATGGGTGTGAGTAAAGTACTGAATAACTAAAGGGAACATTTTTCTGTTCCCTTTATTGGATGCATCTGATCCCACTAAGAAATAGGAATTGCCAAGTTCCTGCAGAAGGAGCTCCTCTGAATGAGGTGCAAGTACATTCATGACACTACTCTCAGATTTTGTCTTCCCACAGCTGAATTTCGAAGCCAAAGTAGAATCAGGGAAGACTGTCAGTGCCAGCTTACCTCCACAATCTATGGATACATATGAGTGACCGTGTTTCACTCCATGATAGACTGCTGTCACTTCAGCTGCAGTCACTTTGGAAGCTTCACTGGTTGCACTACATGGCTGAATAAACGTGGTCATTACAAGGTTCTGCCTCTGGAGCTAAAGGCTTTGCTGATGTTTGTCTGACTTCTGATGGCTTTTCAATGCCTTTTCCCCATCCCATTTTACAGTGAAAATTGTTCCACAGGATGTGCACTTTGCCATGGCATCTGCATTTGGAACAGGTCGCACCCATGAGTAGCTTTGCTCCCACACGTTATAACTGCAGAAAAACCTCTTTGGAGACATGCTTTCAGCCTCTTCCTGATGATCCATTGACCTTTTCCTGAACATGATTTGTGCAGGATCCTTGCTCAACACTACAGTAAACCAAAACAGCTATTAATACAAAATCAAAACACTTGTGACCAACACCAGTGCCTGGTGGGGCCTGTGTCAGTCAGTAGCCACTAGCCAGAGTTGATCACATTCACATGTGAATTTCCAGACTTTCACACCCTAGTAATACCAAGTTGGTATAAGGAAAAAAAATGAGAGACTCCACATGAAAAAATAACAGTGAAGGTAAAACAATGAAAGGCAGAAGCAACTCCTGTCTGAGGGACATTCTGCAGCTGTTACACATGAACCTGGTGTGACAGCAGAATATGCACAGAAGGCATTCAACTGTGTGTAAAACACATGGGTCAGACACTACAGCAATGCACCAAGTTAAGACCCTCTACTGTTATGTAGAACCCAATGCAAAAGTTATCCAGCTGAGTCTGAACACAGCAAGAAAGTTCAGACATACTGTGGACTGACAAGATAGACGAAATACATAGTAGCTCAGCAATCATACCCTCTGGCTACACCCGTAATAACTTGCATAAAGACAAACTGGACAGTGTGGGCTGACACGATGATAAAGATGAAATATGTAGCTCAGCAATCATAATACCCTCTGGCTGCAACAGTAATAACTTGCGTAACGATAAAGTAGACCGTATGGGCAGACATGATAAAGACGAATTCCGTAGCCCCACAGTATTCCAGATGCAACACCCCATATTAAGTGCAATTTTTCTTAATAGCACAGAGACCAGTCAACTTGGGGCTGGTTTCTCCCCTTTTCCACTCCAGATCCCCACCACCACCTCCCACTGGCACAGTTATAGAGTTGAGCATAGTGGCCAAGTGAAGACCTCCAGCACCCTATTTATCAAACAGTGCTTTGGGCCCACGCTCAAGCAGTTGAGACACACTGAGGTCTGATTTATATACACATGGGAAAGGCTGGCACAAGTTTACTAACTATGTCCCCCTTTTCCCCAGACTACAAAGTAATCATTGCCACCTCCTCCTTATAAGCAACTTTAAGGCCCTAACAAAGTGTGTTCAGTCTTACTGTGCAATAGTAATAAACATTGGTAGTTTGACCAATGCCAAGGTAGAGTGGCTCACAGTGTCACTAAATAAATATGCAAGTAGTCTCAAAACTTAAATATCTACACCACAACGAAATGTTTAAACATATTTAATAAGAAAATAACCAGTATATATTCACTGTAACAAGTTCAAAACCACATGAAATATTTCACATTGACAGTCCCAAAGAAAAGCAGCTACATTAAGCCTTACTCTATACCCAAGACAGTACACCTAGAAAGAAAAACAGGTCAAGGTAAACATAGCTGTGATGACAGACTAGAAAAGACAGTTCTACAGTCCAAGCATCTTATACAAATCATGTAGTCATTATATATTCACTGTAACATCAAAGTACAAAACCACATGAAAGATTTAAAATAACATTGCAGTAAAAACAGCCAAACTAAGCCTTGGTATAGACGGTATACCCTAAAAAACACAGATAAGGTAAACAATGATGACAAGCTAGACAAAAAGCTACATTAAGCCTCGCTATATACCGAAGACAGTACACCCTAGACAGAAAAACACAGGTCAAGGTAAACATCACGGTGATGACAGACTAGAAAAGACAGTTCTACAGTCCAGGCATCTTATACAAATCATGTAGTCATTACATATTCACTGTAACAAAGTACAAAACCACATGAAAGATTTAAAGCATTGCAGTAAAAACAGCCAAAGTAAGCCTTGGTATACCCTAGAAAATGCAGATCAAGGTAAACATAGCAGTGATGACAAACTAGAGAAATGATAGTTCTACAATCATAGCAAGAACCCTATGTAACTCATAGTATACATTCACTGTAACATCAAAGTGAACACACATGAAAAATAATAAATCAAAGTGCACCCACATGAAAAATAAAAAATTACAATAGCTGCAGTTAAAAACAGCCAAACCAACCCTTGCTATATATCTCAGTCTGCAGACAGTATCCTAGAAACTACAGATCAAGAATAAGATAGATGTGGTGATTACAAACTAGAAATTGTTCTAGTTAATAATCACCACAACATGTTGAACATCTAGATACAGTTACACACATCTTATACAAATCATGTGTTGTCACCATCAATGAATGAGATAGTGCCAGCACAGCTAGTGAATTAATATAAGTTTAATATTAAAAAAATCACTAGTAGCTGTGCTGGCAGTATTTCATTCCCCTTGCCACACACAGCTTTGAAAATCTACCTCAATCCATCCATATTAAAAAAATTTCCACTTACCTCCAGAAAAGCAGCAGCAGGGCTCCTTAAGCTCTCAGCCAGAACAGGACAGGCAGTTAACAAAGACACAGCAAGCAAGCAGCAGGCAGCGGAACACACCACCACCCAGTCCACAGCACTACTCTTCCCTTCCAGGGCCAGGCTCTAGCAAGCAAGCAGCAGGGCTAGGGCAATCCTTCCTTCCGACCGAATCGATTCCAGGCTCCAGCAGCAAAAGAAGCCAGCAGGCAAGGACACAGCCACAAGAAGACCACAACACCAGGCAATCCACCGAAGATATCCCGAACTGCAAACAGCCATACCAGCAAAGAAATTTCAGACCTTAAGCAAGTACCTCACCGTCCTTTTTTAGTAAAAGGTAACACATACCTGAGAGAACCACTTTTTATCCCTTAATTTTCGCGGGCAATGACTCGGAAATCTAAGTGTTGATTGGCTGCTTGCTGCATGAGCCTCTTCTGCAGCAAGCAGCCAATCAACTGAGATGGCAATGTCATTTTTTTTTTAGTTAGCATACAGACGTCATGCTTTGTATCTCCGGACTCTCAGAGCAAGAACCGGAGTGCCCTACTGATTTCCGGACACTCCGGGAAAAAAACAGAGGGGTGGCAACGCTATGCGTGATGGGTATTACTGTGACACAGGAGGGCTTGTGAATGTTAGGGTAAAAAGGCAACCAGTACCACTGAAAGTCATTTTCCTTAGGGACCTGCTGTTATGGTTACCTCAGATGTCTCTGCAGCTTTCTGCTTCAGTAAAAGAGGAAACTGCTGTAGCTACATTTGTCAAGGATTAGTTCATTAACAGATTGTGTTGAGTTTCTGATATTAAAAAATATAACTTAGCGTCTCTAGGTAAAGCAGGAGTAACCCCTGCACTGCCCCCTCCACCACCCTTGCTTTAGTATAACATATTTCAAGGTTACACAGCCTCAGGAAGAGTTTGTGAAATTTGGTGGAGTAGTTTGAGTGAAGATATGGGCGGCCACAGTGGTGCAGTCGTTAGCATTGCCGCCTCACAGCAAGAGGTTCTCTGGTTCCATTCTCGGCTGGGGTGCCTTCTGTGCGGAGTCTGCATGTCCTCCCTGTGGTCGTGTGGGTTTTCTCTGGGTGCTCCGGTTTCCTCCCACATCCCAAAGACATGCAGTAGGTGTGAGAGTGTGTGTGTGCCTTCTGTGGAAGGTTGGGCGCCGGGCTGGCAACTCGACACTGTAAAATTCCACTGCCAATCATGAGCGGACAGATGATCCGCTGTGGCGACCCCTAACCGGGAAAAGCTGAAAGAAGAAGAAGTTTGAGTGAAGATATAATGTAGTTACCTTGTAAATGCTCTGACTATAGTAGAACATATAGACCTCCTGCTTGTGCTGCTATGACCATTAAAAACACAAAACATTATCGGGTTGAAGGGCCAACCCCTCAGGTTCTCTCTCTGGCCAAGCACCTTTGGCTGATCTCTTCTGAAAAGCTCCACTTTTTTCCCACCATGACAGAGTTAAACTTTGAATAGCCCTAAGCTGCTAAACGATTATGGAAAAATTGAGAATTTTGAACATTTCTACTTTTTCAACACTTGGTCCATCTTTTGCTGTCACTTGAGCCTTCTGTCATCCTGTTTATGAGAAATTGTTTCCCCCTACAGATTCACACTTGAATTATGTACTGCATGCATTTGGGTTTTTTCATTAACAGCAGGCAACATATTTTATGAGGAATTCAACTACCTACACTATTCATCAGTGCATCATAAGGTACTGGATGCTGTTCTTATGGTGGAAAAACTTGCGTAACTGGAAGGCATTGAGCCTTTTTGAACCTTTCTGGGTGATTCTCCCCTTGATCACAGAAAGTGAGACAAGGAGGCCTCTTACAAGAGAATGAGAGTGAAGGTCTCATTGTCAGGTCTCATTCATGATGCCTCTATCCGAGCCCATCAAATTTCATCAGCTTCTTTTTTTTTTTTGACTTACTTACTCAGCCTTTCTTTCTCATTCCTGAGACTTTTATCCATCTTCTTCTTCTGCTGCTTGTACCTTTCTTTGTTTTGTCATTGAAGATATATCCTTTTGTCAATTCTGTCATGCATGTGTAAAAAAGCACAGTTATAACCCAGGTATGATCCCTGCAGTACTCCCCTAGTCACTTTTCTTATTCCTAACATTGTCTGTCTCCCCGTAGCCCTCTATATCATACCTTTAAGCCATGGACAAAATCAGTTCCTTATCTTAATCCTATCCCAGCCCCTCCAGTTTTACTTCAAGCCACTTTTGCAAGATAAGAGTCCAAGTCCTTGTTGAAGCCTGTGTAGACTATGTGTACAGTGCACTCCTCTCAAATTCTTCTATAACTCATTCATAAAAGTGTATCAGGTTTACCTGAAATTGTCTTCTAGCTGTGAACCTGTGACAAGTTTTCGTCCTGTATGAGAAATTCAGTCTCTTTATAATTATTTACCTGATTTTCTGTGCTACTGCGCTTCATTTAATAGATTGTGAATAGATGAAATTTGATTTTTATTGTTCCCATCTCACTCACACACCTTTCAAGAATACCAGTCTTCACACCTTCTACAGAAGCCAGTGATCCCTTAAAGATATGTTGTCAGGATATCTGCTGCCATCCTAATCAGAAACTTGAGAACCCTTGGAAACTGTCATCTAGCCTTTGTCCTTCCTTTTTTTCTCCCCAAAGCCAATCAACTTCATCTTGCCTCCTCCCTCTGTCCTGATGTTTGTTTCAGTTTTTCCCCCCTACATCCCTGTTTGGATCCTTGTTGGCTCATTTTCTCCTAACTGAAGTTTAATAGTGCTGTTTAGGACTTGTCAGGTTACATACTGGAAATTTCTGCTGATTATGAGAGAGTGAAAGAAAAGTATTTTTGATCTTATTGTAGTATAGCAGTCTGCACCAGCCTGGCAAGTAAAAGGGGGTAGACCAGTCTTACTCTGTCAAGAGTGCTGTAACTCATTTTCTTTTATAGCAAGCCTGATAACTAAAATCTGAAATACAGCATAGTTTTTGTCTAATGACAAGAGATCTGTTAACCTGGGTGAAATTTAATGTGTGCTGTTGGTCTGACCAGAAGCTGCAAATAATATGGTACTAGGTAAATCCCCTTGCTCTCTTTGCTTCTTTTGATACATCCAATAAGCAGCCCGGATTTTACAGGACAAGCTGAAAGGACCTTTCATGGGTGCAACTCCAGATAGTTCTTTTTGCAATCTTTAGACATTCCTTTTTTAATAGCACACATTTCTTATTCCAAAATGACCAATCATGCTCATTTCTGTGGTAGAGAGTGATAAATGCCTGATTTACAGCCTAGGCGACATATTAAGGTAGCAACTTGGGAATTGGAAGAGCTGGGCATGGAAGAATGGGAGTGAACAGCCATTATCGGCTTGTCCATCCTAGGGATAGGGAGATAAGTGTGACTTGCTGTTTGGCTGGCAGCTAGACAAAACACTTGGTGGTAATTGGGGCTTTTGAGCATATGCTGTCATTGTGCAAGTGCAATAGCTGGAGGGGAGGGGAAATTGGTGTTTGGAGAGAATTTTTTTTTGAGAGGCAGCATGCAGTGAAGCAGACAGAGATGTCATAAGTGTGTGTGAGCTATATACAAGTTGATAAACTGCTCCACAGGATTAGAAAACAGGCCTGCACCCTACCACCAGACTCAAGCTGCAGGGGACAGATGGGCCTATTAGCCTACCTGGGCAGGAAGAAATGGGTCATAAGGTTCTTGCTTAACCCTGAGATACCCAGCTTCTACCCAGCAAAATGCCTGAGCCGATTTGGTACAGGTAGGAGAGTCACTGAGCAGGTTCCTGCATGAATGTGGGATGAACTGTCAAAATGTTTTTAATTTAGTTTAAAAACTTGTAATTACCCGAAGCATTCATTTGATCTGTTGAGTTCATCTGTTCATGGATGTATTCACTACAGGCATCGATTAATAAAACTTTAATTCCAATTGCTGTTAAGTTGAAAATGCTTACTTTTAGCCTGTTTTTCATTTGTGACTCAGATATATCTATTAGCAGATAAGGTTCTAGCCCACCAAAAACAATAGGATTGCTGGGCTGACCATTTAGAATTTATTATTAGCAGACCACCAGTACAGAGCACTTACATCCAACTTCTGTTTTTGGATTCAACAGTTCTCCCTTTCACATCTTCCCTGTTGTCCTCCATAGCTGTTTGAAACTATCATGTTTGTGTTGCAGTCCCTGTTGCCATTCATTTAAATGTTAAAATTATATGATATGTTGTACAGATCAGGCTCTAACCAGGCTTGAGATATCATGTCTCAGTTTTATACAGAGGGGCACTTTATTATCTACACACCCAAACTCACGTCATCAAGAATTTGTTCTTGTGCTCCTTACTGCAGCTTTAAAAGCTTGTCATTCACAGTGGCAGCTTTACTAGCTTTTATATACTTAATGCTTATATATATGTGTTATGCTTATATATGGGTCCCAGACATTTGTTCAAATGAGCAAACGTCCGAAACCCAAACAGCCGGGCATACTTATGCGAAAGTGCTTCTTTGCCTTTTGCCAAGACCATACTACGGTGCGGATAAGGGAAAATTCCTTTTTCCCCACTGTAGTGCGGTCTCGGAGGGAGAATATTAAAGTGGGGGGGTGGGTGGCACAGCCCCCCACATGGGGGGGGGTGCAGGGGGGGCAAAGCCCCCCCTGCTAAAATGTTAATGCAGTGTTTTTTTTTTTTTTTGTAACACGCTTTAACGAAAGCGCTTTTTTGATAAAAGCGCTTTCGTTAAAGTGTGTTCGGTTGTTATGGATTCGGATGTTTGCTTATTCGAGCAAAAGTCCTAGATCCATATATATATGACTCAAGGCAAAATGTTTGATCTTCTCTCTCAGTTTCTGTGAAGAAAATTAGTAACATTTACTTTGTGCTAACATGTCAGTTGTTCAAGTCATTATCAAAAAATTCTAAGTTTCCTTAAAAGGAGATGTTTATCTGTCACAGCATGAGAAATGTTTCTACTCATTTTAATACAGCCTTAAAGACAAATGTACTTTTTATGTCCTTTTGTAGATCATTTTTGTGCAGTGATTGGTTGTGCAGTTTTGATGTTCTACATTACAATGTTGTTTGCTAATGTTCCATCATTTGTAACTGCACTAATCAAAATGCCAGTGAGTCAACCCATTTTTATCATATAAGTTGAATGTTAATAATTTTGGCCTTTCCCGCATTGGCTGTTTTCTTGATTAGTTTACACTGTCATGTGCCCTGTTTTGTCATTCCCAGTTTGAGATCACTCTGTCAGCAAGCCTGCACAGTTTCTTTGACATGTCATTTCCTGATTTTAATCTCTTTTCAAAAGTGGTTTGATCAGAGCCAGCAGAAAGGCATGTATATGTAAGGGTCTCAAATTCAAATGACCAATGTAGGCTGTATGAAGACTAGAAAACTCAGACATTGGCCACAATCTCCAAAATAAAAAGTCAGTGCAAGTAGGAATGTAGTTGAATTGTACTCATTTGAGGGCTGCTTGAGGCCCATTTGCCTTTCTTCATAAGAATCAATTATTTTCCTTTCACTTGTTCCATACCATAGTATTTGTATCACGCACACATGAGCTTTATTCTTGAAGAGAGTCACCTTGTATATTTTTACTCTTGCTGAATTTAGAAACAATTTGCTACTTGAAGTTTAATGATTTATATGAAGACTGTAACTGCAGCCTCCCAGGGAAAGAAAAGTATTTTTAAGTGATTATCTCTTTTCCAAGTTGCAGCAACCTCACAGTGAAAATATTAAAGTAAAAGGTTGTGTGTGTGTGTGTGTGTGTGTTTGTAGGTGGGTAAAGCCCCTTGTAGGGGTGAGGGGGGCCTGCCTTTTAGGTATGTGTGTTGAGGGACTTTATGTACTTAAGCTGTAAGTTCTTTGCAACTACACATGTGCTTTTGAGGATTGTGCAGTATAGATTTGATAAGACCTTCTTCTTTCAACTTTTTCCCGGTTAGGGGTCGCCACAGCGGATCACCTTGTCCGCTCATGATTGGCAGTGGAGTTTTACGGTGTCGAGTTGCCAGCCCGGCGCCCAACCTTCCACAGAAGGCATACACATGTACAAACTCACACCTAGGGCCAATTTAGAGTGTCCAATCCACCTGCAGCATGTCTTTGGGATGTGGGAGGAAACCGGAGCACCCGGAGGAAACCCACGCGACCACAGGGAGGACATGCAGACTCCGCACAGAAGGCACCCCAGCCGAGGATCGAACCTCTTGCTGTGATAAGACCTAGTAGTCCCAAATTATTATTATTAGTAGTAGTATTTTTCATTTAGCTTTGATTTTTTTCTATAACGATGACCGTATACAGATAGGTTCCTCAGGCTTCCTTACTGTAATTCTGACACCTCAATTTTATGTCCCAAAATTGGGTGGTAGACAGTGAAACTAAAGGAGAATATAGAATATCAAAAATTCCTGTCCTTTAAGTTACCTTTTTGCAGTGGGGGGGAAACTCCCCTGCACCCACCACTACTTAGTATATAGTAACTCCAAGATTTCTGTGCCTTGGAGTATACTCTGAGACACACACACACACACACACACACACACACACACACAGTGGTATTGGGCTTAGTGTATATGCAAGCCAAATTTTCACACATTTGGTCTCGGTGTTCGACTCCCACTTCAAAGTCTCTGAATTTAAAACCATTACTGTCCTTCAGTCCTATTCTCGTAGTTATGTTCATAAAAACAGAAGAATTTGGCCAGGAATCATAGAAACGTCTGCATTCTACATCAGGCAAGTACAGTGGGATCTTTACTTTCTACCAGCACTGCCACTAAAGTGGAGTTGAGTTCATCTGCATATCTCATTCAAAGAGGACATGTCAAGAGTGTTTGCTTTTAAGAACTTGGTGCAGAAGTGGAGCATGACAACTCTTGTCATGCTATGTTGTACTCAGTAGATGGTCTGCTGAACAGAGGAAACAGGCATATTTGTTGCAAAACACCTCTTCCAAAGAAGAAACATGCTCCTGTTTACCTTATTTTCTCTTAATAAACTATTTGAGATGAATAGTTGAAGTGTCTTCCAAGATCTTTCAATTGTTTTATGGCTTCCAAGTCCCTTCAGAAATGTGTAAAATTCTAAGACAAAAGGGTTTTGTGTGTAGTGTTCTACATGTTACACAGATCCTTTCTCATGTACTAAATTTGAAATACGCTGATTTTCTGTTAGGTATATTTGGAGTGCTTCTGGGTTGCCCTGAAAATAAGACTTTTGTGTCTAGGGGGTTAACCCCCATTTAACAACTAAAATCCAAGTAAATTAAGAATTTCTTCTGATAGTCTAAGCTTGACACAGTTCAGAATTTGCTGTAGCTTCTGCACTCCAGGGCCTACGTCTGTTAGGTGCATGGTGTGATATCATGCTAGACTAGGAGACAGTGGACAGACGTTATGCTTCCTATTTCTTTTCTGCCTGTTGCACAGTTTTGTACTGAATGCTAGTATTTATTGCAGGAAAGTGTGTGTTTCATGCCTAAAACATTGAAACCTTGCAAGAGTTGCTGTGGTCATGAGATCACATGCCAGAATCTGCACTGTCAGTGCTAAGGAGTAGGAGCACAGTGTGAGGCATTGCCACAGCTTCCAGTTCTACAACCCAGTTAGCTGCGAGAAATGTGGAGGAAAGCTTGAGGTGTATACCACTACCAGAAAATAGCAGTTTTGAAAGTTGCTTCACTCTGGGACTAGCAGGAATGTCCATCATGCAACTGTACTGATGGGAGAAGGTAAGCAATCATTTAGGCCAGACATAGGTTTAAGCCTACTCCTTTTAAGTCCATTATCCAGGCAGCCTTGCACTATTCAGAAGTTGTGAGGCCCCTTTAATGAGCATTTTTTTTATACTTTCTGTTGGCTGACAGGGAGAGGAGTTTGAAGTTCATGCCCCACCTTGGTTTATCGTGAGGTGTTAACATTGGCTGTCCTACTTTTCAGCATCTGGAGCATGAATAATGCATTCAACCAGCTAATTTGCGGCTGAACTCAAATTCAGGGAGTTTGATCCTGTGGTCTATCCACAAGGTCAAGCAGAGACTCGGGCTAATCATCCTGCCCCATTTCTGCCACTGAGGTAGCTTTGGTGTTGGACAAGCACATGCAGTTTTATATTTGGTGGAACTTGTACATATGGTAACAGGATTGCACCCTTGTGGAGTAAGGTTTGGTGCTAGTACCAGCCCTTGCCTGGGGCCTCTCCATTGTAACAGCTGCGTACGTGCTATTTGCTTATTATAGCTCCTTATAGGAGGAAGCAGTAAGGAATAGTTCATCTCGCTTTCACTACTCTGCGAAGAGGGATCTTTGGATTATGATGTCCTTATATCAGAAACAGACAATTTAATGAGATAGTCCCCTACCTTTAGCTCCCCTCCAGATTCTTTGGGAAGATTATCTAATATAAGCCTCTATGTAATGGCCTTCTCCCTGGAAATGCTTCAGTCAATATCTAGGCAAGAAAAATGAAATCCTTCTGGAATACACATTTAGGCCCTTCTTTTCCGTAGAAGGCTGGTAGCTTGTATAGATCCCCAATGATGAAAAGTAACTTCTCATTTAAGCATTCCTGGGTGGATTCTCAAATGAGTTCCTCAGTTCAACATAGGTGCAGAGGCCAGAATACCATACAGACTGATGGAGTCCAAGGATACAGACAGTATGAGTTAGAGCATTATCTCTACTGCCTGTTTGGAACTGAAGGCCCTTAATTCTTCATTTCTTCTGTCCTGGTTCTGAACCTCCCTTGTAAGCCAGTTATGAACAAACTGACAGACCTCCCTAAATATGGAATATCTGTGGGTGAGAAGAAGACCTTAATTGTGATTTCTTCAGGTGGCTTCCAAACAGGATGCAGTAATTCTGGCTTTTCTAACTCTGTGGGTAGGGCAGCTGATTCTTTTTAAGTGCCACTGGCAGTGGATGGTATGACTAAGGCTGTCCTCTTAAGGAGCAGCATAAGTGATCTGTTCTGAGTGGTCTGCTCTAGGGTGTCCTTCTTGGGTAGGCTTCCAAGGATCTTGTTAAAGACATACAAAAGATTTTCCTTGCTTTGACTACTACGATTGATCTTTGTAATGCACCTGATCAGCTTTCTCTTCATCTTTTAGGCCAACCCAGTTCTCCAAGAAAAATGTAAATCTTCCATAGAATAAGTAATGCCTCTTAAAAAGGCACTGTTGCCTTTCCTGGTCTAACCAGCTGTTTCTCCTAGGATGACTATGAATGTGGCAGTAGCAGTCTTTACTATCCTGCAGGGACTCCATTGGGAAGTTGTTTTTTTTTTGAGTTTGCCCCAGCATGAAAGTCATTACTAGATCACTGCACCAGACTTCGGCATATCCTGGAATTATTGGATCAGTCCCCAGGAGGGAGGTTGCTCAGTGACTTGGCAGTCTCCATAGTACCCCTAGAACAGGCTGAGAGTATTCTGCAAAGGGGGTGTACATACTTTTCCATCTTTGAAGTATTTTTCCTTGTTTTGAGTGAGGTAGAAGACATCTATCTTATTCTGCACCTCAAAAGTTTCAAAAAGCAAATATAGTGTGTCAAATTCTGGATAGTGACTCTAGTGGTCAATCCCTTGCCTGCAGTGGACTCCTTTTGGCACATGGGGGGGGGGGCACAGGAAGTTTACTTCAGTTCATTATAGGTGGGTTTCAGTGCAGTGTGTTGCCATTTGATCTCTCTCCCCTGCAGCCTCTTAATTTGGGTTTATGCCACCCCATTTAGTTTGCAGGTGGACCTGACCAGTCTCAGGTAGCTGTATGACTTGGGTCTAATATAGTCAGTGGTAATGGTTCAAGTTTTAGGCATCCCTGCATATTATAACTTTGGTGAGAGCAGAACTGCGGCAGAACACCAGCAGGATGCAGTTTGAGTCCCTTATCTTCATCATCTTTTGAAGGACGCTTCTCTTTTTAGGCTTGAACTTCATGATTGACATGCTTCTCTACCCACTGTTCAGAGTGTTTCAGTAGTTCTGAAGTTTTTCTTGTAAGAGACACTTCCTGCAAGCAAAAAAGTGATGATAACCAGGATCTCTAGTGCCCTTATCTGTTGTGAACTCTGTTTGGAATATCACAATATCAGGTGCCTCATAGGTAATTTTCTCTTGAAAGTGATTTCAGAATTGCTGTTAAAGAAGTTTTTTTTTTGAGCTAGAACAAGACTTTATACATGTTGTGCCAGATCATGTTATGTCTAAAGTGGCATGAGTCCAGGAAGATGTCACATTCATTTGTCTGTTTTGCATCAGGTAGAGAAGTGCTTATATTGGCTAAGCAAACCTGTTTCAAATGAATTGCTGACTTGTTGCCTTTTGCCATGAAATGGTGTGCCACCTTTTGTAAAATATTAGTGTTAAGGGCCACTGCCACTATACCAGAGGTGTAGCTGTTTTCAATGCTTGATTGAAAAATATCTCCATTGTTGACATCTGTGCCCAACTTGATCAGTTCACACTTTTGCACTAAGTTGTATTGCTTGGATTGATATTCCAGGAATTGTGCTGTGAGCCTGCTTGATACTTTCACTTTTTGTTTCCTGGGAGGTTTAACTCTTTGCCGTTTATTTTCCCAGTAGTTACTAACTACAGAAAGTCACTGAGTTCAGATGCATCAGATATATATATATACTTACCATATCCGATGAACTGCAGAAGGACTTCTGCAGTGGGAACTGTTACTCCATACCTCTCAATGTCCAGATTTTCACCTTTTATTTTTGGCCAATTTGTTAACAAAATGTGTGGTTTTCTGACAAGTCACTGTGGATTGAAGTCATTAAGTAATGATACATATTTGAGTTTCAGACTTTATATCCTTCAAAAAAAATGCATGTTAACACAAAACCTGTTTGTTATTTTAGCAAATTTCTAAGTTTGTAAAATCAGTATTTAAAATTTGTCCCTATTTTTTTGATCCTTTGCCCTACTATTATTTTAATCTTTCTCCAGATTTCTTGATGATCTCTCCATCCAGGTACTGTGGGTAGATTTTACTATAAGTTGAGGAAGTATGTAATTTGATATTATTTGGTCTTCTGGTTGTGCATCTTCAGTGCTAAGCAGTGAAGCCGGGAAGCACTGGGACTGTATGGTACTCTCCTAATGTATTGTGCAGCATCATGACGTATGCCAACCAGATGTGTACTCATCCTTTAAAGTGGGAATTTTATGTGAATTTTGCAGAAGGCCTTCTAGTAGATCAACAGATAATGAATAGCTGTTATCTTCTCACTTGAAAAGACAAGAAATGTATTAATTCATTGTTCAATAACTCATTTAACCTGATTTGGGAGCAAGGAGATGCTAGATCCTATCCTAGCACTCAGTGAGTGCAGTGCAGTTCTTGAACAAGGCACCAACCCACTGCAGGATGCGAGGATACCCAGTCACATACATATACCCTACCTATAGTGAATTTGTATGATCACCAGTTCATCTACTGCACATTTTGGGGATGTAGGAAGAAGGTGGATTACTTGCAAAACAATTAATTCAAACACTGGGAGGGTGTTCAGACTCTACACATAAGGGATCTAGGCAGAGAACTAAACTGAAGAGCCAAGCTGTGAAGCAGCAGTGTTAAACGCTATACCCCTTGTTTTAATTTAGAGCAAAGAAGTTGATGACTGAAATATGAATACATCTGGTAGTCTTTATTTTCGAGTTGTGAAAACTTGGATGCAATAATTTTCCCTAGGGTGTTAGGGAAACATAGTGTCCCACCGAAACATTATTCAAAATGCATCTGTAATGTTCACTTTGGCAGGAACTGAATAGTTGGATTAACACTTCTGGTCAGTGAACACACCATTTCTGGAAGTGTCCATGTAGTGCATTTTTGTGTTTTGTTCACAAATCCTCCATACAGCATTTCCCAAAAAGCTTTTACTAACACTTCAGTCTCCTCTCAGGGATGTTATCGAAGTCCCAGTTGTATGTACATCTAATGTCATTGTGGTTTCCTTATTTCTACAGGAATAGCAGATTCGTCATTCTATGGCTTTTTTTAATTTGCTTTCAAGGAAGTACTGTCACACAGTAATGGTATCAGTTTTGCCTCCGTTCCAACTGAATGGGAGTGTTGGCAGTCATTTCCTGAGGAAAGTGTGCCTTTGTTGTGCTGCTTTGTAGATCAAAATAAAAGACTGCATGTGTGCTGCCCATTGAAGGATGTATCCTTTTCAAATATTCAGGCCAGTTTTGTTGCCGCTTGAAGGTCAGCTTGAAAAGCAGTAGTACATTTATAGGCATTATTTCAGATAAACATGCAGTGGTTTGTAGAAGCTTTTAAATTAAGGAATTCCTGTCTTTTTGCCTTCTTAATGCAATGTGTACCTGAGTTTGATACGTAATAACCCATCTATGTGAATTAATGTTTGGTTCTGGGAACAAGATAATTGCTTAGCCACTGTAATTATAATTCTCCAGGAATGTCATCATTGCTGATTCACACCTGTCAGCCTAGAACTCTAAAGTCATGAGCTTAGAATTTGTAATTTTTTTTTCCAGGTCAGCAGTGTTACTCTCAATAGCAAAAGCTGTATTTATTCATTATGAAATACTTCTAGACATGCAGTGGTTTAGTGCTGAGTTAAATTGTTTCAGAGATGCACTGTATGTCCCTTCTTAAACACACACACACTTCACATTTGACCCAGCTGACTGCCTCCCTCCTTTTTTGTTATAGCCTGGGTCAAAACCCACTTATACGAGATGTTAATTGAGATATTCTCAAAAGTTCAAGATTTACATAGTGTAGATTAGATTTTTATGATTGTTGCAGTGGAGTTAAGAGAAAGTGTGACTGCTAAAAGAAAATCACTTCATATGGATTTTTTCCACAGAATTGTGTATTGAGTAAGGCTTGTCTGCTGCATGTTTACATTCAAAGTGTGGCAGGTATGTGCTAACTTGTGTTATTTTAACATAGGCTGAAACTACTGTTGGCGTGTATTGCAGTATTAAACATATGCACAACTGACAAGATAATGTACTTTGGAAAAAAAATGGTTTTCTAAATGGAAGTCAAACATATAATATACTTCTTTAGTTAAAGTAGTGCATTTAATGGATGCTGTTCTGCATAGATTTATTCATGCTGTTTCAACAGTTTTTCATTTATTTTATGTTCTACAGGAAATACACTTGCATACCATACAAAACCTGAAGTTAGGTGACCATTTTTGATCATAGGAGTGGGATGAAAATCCTAGTTTGAGCCATTTTGTTTCAGAATTGAACCTGGCTGGATTCATCTTCCCTGTGCTTGTAACTTTATAAGTATTATAAAGGGAGTTATTTGTAAATACTGAGAGATACAACTTGAAATTTAAATATCTGATGTTTGTGTTTGATTTTTTTATGTTTTATTACAGTTTCTTAAGTAAACATTTTTAAAAGTTACATTTGTAATAGCACATTTATTGTAGAAAGTTACTACAACAGAAAATACATAATAAAGGCTTCTAAATGTTCACCTGTTTATGACCCAAGTACAGCAATGGAGTTAAGCAGCAGGTCTGTGAATATTTATAGTATTAAAAAAATTTAATAAGTGTTTGCGTTTTTATTTCTCTCCTTAAATATTGTCTTCCAACAAAGCAAAGTGTCCAAACTTACTGAATTGTTACAGTGAGATTAATTATTTTTTGCATGCACGAACTTTAACATAGTAGAGAGTTAAATGTCAAAATTGGTGATCGAACTCTGCACTTTTGGGACTGCTCTTAAGCATACCTAAGAACCAGATTGCATTGTGTACGTCGAGGAAGCAACTGTGTGGTGTGCACTGTCAAAAACTAGTCAAGCCCACATTAAAATATCCACTTTTTTATTACAATAGGTTTAGCACCATTAAGTTTCTTAATAAAATAAACAGAAGAACTTTCGTCATATAACAGACTTTATCGGAACCTTTTAAAATTAATCCAACCACTGCAGTAGTTTTATGACAGATAATCAAATCACATGACCACAGTCAATAAAAAGTTTTGAAGGCAAAGATTGTCAAACCAATACCAAAATTCAGCGATCTGTTCAGAAAAATGTTAAATTATGAAAGTCATAGATTTCATTCAAATAATTAAAATTTAAATAACATGTGAATTAAACATGCCTATTTAATGTATTAAAAACAACTGCAAAATGGTAATGACTTGTATAAAAATGTGTGTGCATTGCCTCTGTTTAATTCATAAAACAATAACATTATTGACCTATCTGTGTGTTCATGCACTGAAAAATGAATCATAGTTTTGCCAAAAACATTCTTAACACTGGTACAATATTTGCATTGTCATGCATACTTGGGCCATTATATTGTATAAAGCTTGAGTTGGCAAATGAATTCTTTATATGCAAGAGTAGATTCCCATGCACCACTTTTAGAACTAATATTTTTTTCTAAAATTTCAAACTCGAATTTCTTGAAATTTTTACAAATCAAGGAGTGCCTAAAAAGAGCATTTTTAGAGTTGCTCTTCAAAGTGTCACAATAATGCTCATTTTTTTCAAAGGTCTTCCAGTCTTACCTACGTAAAAAACAGGACATTAGTATTACAGATCCCTTGCTGTAATTTGACCGAGGTGTTGAAAATATGCTCAAGAATCATATGGGAACCAGAAAGTATGTAATTACACTGTCGACATACTCCATATTTCATTGTGCCATTTTCATTTGCTCTGAGTGTAATACTTACTCAAAAATATTTTTCAAATCAGATGGCAGTCTAAAAATAAAACGGGGTTTATCATTGCCTCTAAAAATTAACCAAAACTTCCTGATAATGTCTTTGACTTGACTAGAACAGTCACTGTACTGTAAGACCAGGGTCCTTTGATAATTATCTGCATTATGGCTATCCGCACTTGATTTCTTGGGGGGAGTATTAACCAAACCTTTGTCCAACTCGGGTTTATACTTAGACCCCCAATTATTCCATACGCCCTGTATAATTGGATCAAAAATGCCTGGGGATATCATCTCTCTAAAAACATGCTTTCCAAAATCTGTTTCTCTTTTTCAAATAAGTACCATTCTGGCCAGTCTGACAAATTGGCTTTTTACCAAACTTTTTTTGTAAATAACAGGATGAAAACTGTTATAATGTAAATAAGAGTTGGAAAGGTGGACTTCCTGTATAAAGTATATTCAGAAGTTTAATCTGTTAGCAAATTTTTAGTATCTAAATAATTCATACCTTCAGTATTGTATTGATAAGTGGATTAAAAAAAAACTTGTTTTTTTAACACTTTATATGGACTGTGGTCATGTGATCTGATCATCTATTATAAAAGTATTGCTGTGGTTGGATTAATTTTAAAAGGTTCTGATGAAATCTGTTTTATGACAAAAGGTCTTCTGTTTTATTAAGAAATTTAATGGTGCTAAACCTATTGTAATAAAAACATGTTTGGATATTGTAATGTGGGCTTGACTAGTTTTGAACAGTGTGCACCACACAGTTGCTTCCTCGACGCACAGTGCAATTTGGTTCTTAGTTTCATTTTGTGTGTTTACCACATTTATGGTTTGTTTGGTGATACGCGTACCTCATAAACATCCAGATTTTTCCTCTTATGCTGTCTGTTTCCCATGAAATTAGTAGTTTTTTGGCAAATCATTGAAAACTGAAGTCACTAAATAATGGCATACATTTGAGTTTCAGACATCATATCCTTCAGAAAATGCATGCTATCACAAAACCTCTTATCCTAGCAACCTTTTAAGTTTATAAGAGTGATGTTTAAAATTTGCCTTTCATTTTGGGCTTTTGTCTCCCCATTATTTTTGGCTGATTCCATGTACTTAGAGGTTGAGAAGTATGCTCTTAAGCTAAATGGAAGAAAAAAAGAAATTAGTTGTTGATTGAGTAATACACTCTGCATGCAATCCAGAAAACGGGGAAGAAGGCATACTAGAAGACCAAGCTTTCCATACCTGCTCTCAGAATCTGCAGTTTTCTTTGGGGAACCCTGTGCAGTAAATGATCATTGAAATCTTACTGATAGCCCTCTTTCAATGCAATTCTTCACAGTGTCTAGCTTCTTTCCTTAGGATGCATTAAGCCTCTCCTGGTTCATGCCATATTAGAAATAAGCAGCAAGAGGTGCTAAACGGCCCAGTTTTTTTTTCTCTCACAGTTTGTATCTTAATTCTTAGATGCATTTTAAGAACGTTTCTATGTTTTATACTGAAAATGCACAAAAATCATTTAGTGTGTGTTTGTGGTCATTGGATTGCGAACCAGGACTTGTACAGGAGACAACTCTGCTACCTTGGGAGGAATTTGATGTACAGAATTGTTCATACTTCTACCTCATAGCAGTTGAAAAGATAGGTCCGACACCTTTTTAAAGTGACCAAACATGAAAAAAAAGCCACCAGCAGTTAGAAAACCAGGAACCAAATGTACTGCTGAACGCCAATAACTAGTTATTGGCGTTCAGCAGTACATTTGGTTCCACCTTTTTAAAGTGCCAACAAGGTGTTTGCTGTGGAAGGAAAGTAAAAGGCAGCAACAGCAGGGAAATGCTTATGATACTATTAATGAGCTGGATGAAAGAGCAAAGGTAAGGGATCAGTAGACCAGGCAATTCCCATAGCTGTCTCTTTCACCTGAGTGCCTTTTTGATAAACTCTAGCCTTTCTAAGGCCACTGTTTTTTTTACTGAAAACCTTGAAGGTAGGAGAAGTCTCCCCTCCAGTGGCTGCTGTTTGGAGCTGGAAGTCTGATGTCACACTTCCAAGGCTTTAGCATGCAGCCTTGTCATCTTAAACAGAGCAGGCTCTCATATCCTTTGGCTCAAGGCTGTATGGTTGATCTCTGTTCCTGGAAGTCTACTCCTTTAACTTTCCCCTACCATTATTTTTTGGGTGCACGAACTTCGACTTGGTGTAGAGTTAAATGTCAAAAATGGTGATAGAACTCTCTGCACTTTTGGGACAGATATAGCATATAAGCATACCTTACAACCTTTCAGATTTTAGCAGAACGTTCAGATTTTTGCCTCTTGTTTTTTGTCTGTTCCCCATGAAATTTGCGTTTTTATGGTAAGTGCTCAGGTATCATTCTATAACCACCTGAGCATTTCATTACTTGTGGCACATTAGACCCATTAGTCTTGTTCAATGTTTGGTGGATATGGCTAAGCAGATAAGGAAGCACACCATTTGAAAATATAAACCAATGCCAGCACTGGGTTCTGCACAGACCTCCCATGTGTTAGTACCACTTTTAGCTGGCACTTCCCTCACTCTATAGAGCCATCTCCTACTTAAGCATATGTCTTCTTTCACAGCTTGTGCATGCTGCTTGAGAGTACAGTGCTGGTTAGCAAGCCATCTTCAGATAAGTGCCCTGTTCAGGTTTCTTTATTTTTTCTCAGTATTATTGTTACTTGTGTTTGTCATCCAAGAAGGGAAAATGTCAGTGTGGGTGACTGATTCCCCATAAAGACCATTGCAACCAGTGTCTTTTTTTGCCTAGGTACTTCCCACAACACTACACAGTGTTCTGTCTGTCAAGAGTCTGTGCCTAAGACCCCCCGTAATCACCTGTCTTCCCTCTTCATATATCTTGAAATCTATCATCCTAAATTTTTGGCTCAGGGTGCTAAGGAGGAATCCTCCCATCTAGAGGGACAGCTGTCTTCCAAGAAGAATGCCAAAAAGTCTAGGCCAGATCCATTTGCTGTCCAGATTCCACCAGATGTCTATTTGGAAATTGGAGAAAGCCCTGAAGAATGTCTGGTGTTTCTATCAGATTCCTCTTCTGCTACCCCATCAGAGGCTGGCATGGATCCAAGTTCTCATACATCCTCAGACACTTTTCAAACATATGTTTCTGACATTGAGGGGAACCTTGGCTGATTATACCCAGAGAACCGAGGGGGGATTCTTCAGATCTTAACTAGGGAGGAGATTCCTACCACCATTATTGAGTCATAACAGGGGTCTGACCCTCTCATGATGGTTTGAGCAGACATCCTGCAGAAAAAGAAACAAAAAACCAAGCACATTTCCCCTGTTGTTAAGGATATTCCAACATGAATGGCAGGATTTCACTAAGGGTTTATTTAATGCTTTTATGGCCTTGAAGCCTTCTCACTGGGTCTTTGTTCCAGCTCCTCCCTGGTTTTCTACTCTACTCAAGAAGCCTAAGGAACTGGATTCCTCAGATGAGGATCTGGACTCGGGGGAAGTATCTTTGGATTACTCTTCCCACATCACTTCCCCCTTGGACTATGGTTCAGAGGAGGAGGGCTTCATAAGTTCAGATTCCCTTAGAGTACCTCTCCTTTGGTGATACCATTGCCTGTATGATGCATTCATTTAAGTGGGGTTGTTCTCTAGTCTGTGCAGTTCAGAAAAGATTATTATGAGCTCCTACAGATGGAGTCTCCCAAGCCATCTACTTTTCGGGCTGCCTTTCTAGATACTTTCTTGGCAGCATTTGTAACCCCTGACTCAGTTCCTTGGACCTAAGAAGCCGCATAGTCAATAAAGTGCCTGATAAGTGCAAATTTCTTTATAAATGCCCTTTTGCTGACCCTTCTGTAGTGTCAATATCCTCTGACAAGCTCTCCAAGTTATTGCCTTATACCAGGCTGTTGCCTTTTGATAGGGGTAGCAGAATTATGGAAAGGCTTGACAAGAAAGTTTACACTGCTGCCATTTTATCCTTTAGAGTCATCCGCTACCAAACTCATATGACCAGGTTTGTCTTGGCTGTTGTTTCTGACCATCCTGACTCTTGAGGGGAAAGCTTTGGCCCTTTACCTGCAGAATTGTACTTCTCAAGTTGCATGCCACTCAGTCAAATGCAGATGATACCTCTTTCAGTGCTGCTGCCTTTGGTTCAGTTATGAGATGTTATTCTTGGTTTTGCTGTTGGTCTTTGCTTGATGACATTAAGGACAAACTTTTCTATGATTATTTTGATGATAAAACTCTCTTTGGATATGATGTTGCTGAACTTTAAGTCTCACCAGGACAAGGCTAATTCCTTGCAGAACCTGAAACATATTTTTTGTTTCTCCTATTCCCAAATTTCAGAAGGATTATCCCTCTAAGTCTGCATTTGTTCATAGGCAATCTCTCCCTCCTAAGAGCAAAAAGAGTTCTAGGCCTGTGCCGCCTCCTAAGTCTACTCAGACTTTTGCCACCAAGGAACCTGCTTTCCAGGACAAGCTGGGTTTTTTTTGGACAGTGTACTCCCTTCTTCCCTTAGCTAGATTCCCTTGTCCCTCTGTCCCTGACTCTTCCAAATTGGTTGCAAAGCACTTCAGACTTTTGGGGTTTGTCCATTATCCATCAGGGATATTTCATGATTTGGAAGTCCCTTCCTCCCTTTTCAGGAATTCCTCAGCCTCCTCTGGAACAGCTGTCTCATTTCCCAGAGGCTCTTCATTCTGTCTTGGCTCAGAGTATGATTCAAACAATGCCACCTGTTCAAATGAGGAAGAGGTTATATTCCAGGATGGTTGCGGTTCTATGAAATGAGGACACATGGAGACCAATTCTGGATCTTTCCAGGCTGAACACCTTTCTCAAAATCCCTTCGTTTCAGATGTAACATCTGCATATGTTGTTTCCTGTCCTTCTACCCCAGACCTTTCTGGAATTTCTAGCTATGTAGGATGCATAGCTTCACATCCTCACCCATCCCTTCTTCAGGAAAATGTTTGTTTTACTGTCTCTTCCTTGCATTTTTGGTTCTCTGATTTGCACTTTGGCTTGTCTACTGCCCCAAGGATATTCTTCAAATGCCTTGCTCTAGTCATTGCTTTTTGCAGGATTTGAGATATTCAGATCTTTTCCTGTCTAGATGACCTGCTTATTCAAGCTCATTCCCCAATTCTCTGTTTCAGGATCTCAAGTTTCCTACATCCTAGTTACAGAATCTGGGGATGTCCTTCTATATCACTGTTGCAGTATTCCTTACAGTAGGGATCCCCTGCTTAAGGCAGTATACCAAAACCTTAGGTTGTAACAGGGACATGGTACATCACATATATGCTACCCATGCATAGTGCAGGGCATAAATGTGACATACAGATGTATCATCCTCAGAAATTATTTGTTGCCAGTCCAAACACCATTTCTGATCATCAGTCTGCTGCTTGCCAAACTCTTTTCAGATAAGTGCCCCTGGGGGGGGGGGGCTTCTTATCTTATTTGTGGTTGTTAGTTTACAGATTCCCCATAAGGATCGTCACAAGCAGTGTTTGCTTTGCTTAGATGCTTCACACGACCATAGGTCTTGCTCTGTTTATCAGGCATTTGTCCTGAAAACTTTGCATAATCATCTCTCCTTTGGCTATTTACCTAAAAAACCAGTTTCTTAAATTGTTGGCTCAGAGTACTGTGGTGGAATCACCCCAGCCTGAGGGTCAGCCATCTGTGAAAAAGGCCAAGAAATTTCAGTCAGATTCTTGTACTGAACTGCCTCCACTGTCTGTCTCTCAGCTTGTGAAAGCCCGTAGGACTGCCTGGTTATTCAGATTCCTCTGCTGTGACTGCTTTGGAAGCTGGCATGGACCCAGATGTTCATCGTGCATACAGCTGCAGTCATAACAGATGGGTTATCCTGCCGTCAGGCGGGTCCTCGGTCGGCCGAATTCCAAAGTCTAGGTCTGGCGTCGGTTGTCGTCGCTTCTTCCCTGACGTCAGTGCGGCTGGGGTATAAAAGAGGCAGCCGACACTATTTTCTTCAGTCTTTCTTGCCGCGCGGTGCCCGAAGCAGAAGCAGTTCGCAAGTGCCGGTCGGCCAGCTCCTGAGATTTACGAAAGTATTTCAGCCGAAGTCTTCTTGAAAGCTAAGTACCTGTTGGGGAAACTTTTCTTGCCTCAGACCGATGTCAGACAAAGTTAATAATTGCATTTCATGTGGGAAGCAAATACCGCATAAGGATTTCCACTCTTTCTGTATACCTTGCTTAGGCCCAGACCACGACGTCTCGGCCTGCCGTTTTTGTGCTAGATTCAACAAGCGCACTATTAAGCATTGGGCGGAGTTCGCCCTTCACTTTTTTGGCAAAAAATTTAATTATATTATGTCGTCGGATACTCCGACTCCAGTTTTGAGCAAAAAACGCAAAGATAAGGACCGACATACGAGGTCCGCACCTCCGACTGAAACCACGCTAAGGCCGACTACCGGTTCTCCGGTACTCAGCGAGGCGCCTACACAGCCCCTGAGTACCAATGACAATGCATTACCGGTGTCTTCAGTACCTGAGGTCGCAGGCTCCTCGGCCCCCATTCCTACTACAGATACCGACACCACTCCTGGCGGGGAAATTCAGAATTTAGACAGGCCTGCCATTTCTCAAGGGGTCTTCAGGCCTTCCTCCTTCTCTATCAAAGCCTTCATTAAATCTAAAGCAGCCATGAAAACCAAAAAACAGGTTCCTCAGACCCCCTCTCAAGGCACCATGCCTAAAAAACAGATGCTTAAAATGGCTGAGGATTTGATTACTCTTATCAAGGGTTCTCAACCCCCCTCTGACAAAAGGCCCAGATTAGAGGAAGACTATCCTTCCTCAGATCAAGCTTCTATTACCTCAGAACTATCTGAGGACCAGGATTATGCCTATTCTCCATTCAAAGACTCTGATGCTGAGGAGTCTATTCCCTCGGTCTCCCCCCCCCCCTGAGGACTTCTCTTTTGGGGAAACCCTGCATACATTGAGGGAACACTTTCACTGGGAAGGCCAAGATTACTCAGATTCCAAGAAAAGGCTCAGGGAATTTCTTCTGCTCCCCCAGCATAGGCCTCTGGCTATCCCTCCTGTTTTAGATATATTGGATGATGTGTATACAGAAGCCAGCCTTAATCCAGATTCTTTGCCTCCAGCTCCTGTTAAACCGGACAGGTATTACCGGGTTCCTGATTCTCACCAGTTCCTATATAAAAGCCATACTGCTGACCCAGAAACAATTTCACAGAGTCCCAAGGGAATTAAGGCCTCTACTGCTAAAAACCCATTACCTTCAGAGAGAGATTCCAGAGCTTTAGAAAGGTGGGGGAAAAAGGTGTACACCTCGGCCACTTTAACCATGAGGGCATTAAACTGTCAGTTCCATATGTTAAAGTATCAACAGTTTTTGATATCTCAGCTGAAAAGCAAGATGACACAACCAGAACAACCAGATTTAAAAGTTGCAGGATTTGTTGCATGGTGCAGAGCAAGTGGGTAAACATACCTTGCAGTGTGGTTTTGATGCTTTAGAGGCCTCATGTAGAGCTGCTGTTACGGGGTCTGTTATATGTAGGCATGCTTGGCTCAAAGAGCAAACCTTACCAGATCATGTCAAAGCTAAATTATTAGATGCACCTCTTCAAAAAGATGTATTGTTTGGTGTTAAAGCTGAGGAGATGCTAAAGAAAATGGAGGAAAAAGCGAAATCAATGCAAACAGTGAAAGATTTCCTGCAGGTACAGCCTCCGCGTTTCAGCAGAAACTGGCCTTCAAAAAATTGGTCCTTTCCAGCCACGGACAGACCTCAAAGGGGCAGATACAGGCATCCAAGGGGTAGAGGGCAACCTCAAGGATCTTTCAGAGCCAGACAGTGGCAAGCACCAACCCCAAGAGGTGGAGAAGATAGATCACAGTCTTTCAGAAAACAGACACAATGACTTCCCCCTACACCTGCCAAGCAAAGCTTTAATGGCAGCACCTTTGGGCGGAAAACTGACATTATTCTCAAAAAATTGGCATATTGTCACAAAAGACAAATGGATTCTGGACATTACAGGTTCCACTTTCACACCCTTCCAAAATTGAGAGGCATGCCAAACCTGCCACAAAATCAAAGGGCAGAGGCACAAAAACAAATTTCAGCTCTCATGGACATGAAAGCAATTCAAGAGGTACCTGCAAAAGAACAAGGTCAAGGGTTTTATTCCAGACTATTCCTGGTACCAAGGAAAGACAAAGATTGGAGACCTATCTTAGACCTGTCCATCCTAAACACATATCTACAGGTGCCAAAATTCAAAATGTTCACATTACAGCAGCTTCTTCCCATGCTGGGCAAGGAGTCTTGGCTGGTAACATTGGACCTCAAGGAGGCATACCTACATGTCCCTATCAGACAAGATTGCAGAAGATACCTCAGATTTCTTGCAGGTTCAACCCATTACCAATTCTCTGCATTGCCCTTTGGCTTATCTACTGCACCCAGAGTGTTTACGAAAGGCCTGGCATCAGTAATCGCCTTCTACAGACTACAAGGGATACAAATCTACCCATATCTGGACGACTGCCTGATCCAAGCGGACAGCAAGGACATACTACTGCAGCACCTGGCGTTTGTAATAAAACTGTTGAACTTCCTGGGATACACAGTCAACAAAAAGAAATCAAAACTAATACCCTCTCAACAAATAATTTTCCTGGGTGCCAGCTTGGATACAACCACCCAGATGGCCTACCTCACGCCAGACAAGCAAGGGCAACTGTCTCAATACTTCAGAAAAATGGCAACTTACACCAGGCTAACTGCAAGGAAAGTCCTGCAGGCTCTGGGATTCATGGCATCTTGCATCCTACTAATCCCATGTGCAAAGCTGCATATGAGGAAACTTCAGTGGTACCTAAAAAATGTATGGTCTCAACACAGCCACAGCTTGGAAGCAATTATACCACTCATTCCATGCCTTCAAAAGGAATTTATGTGGTGGGCTCAAGCTTGCCAAAGAAACACAGGTCTTCCTTTCTGTGTACCTCAAGCAACTCAAATCATCACAACAGATGCCTCAGATTACGCCTGGGGAGCACACATGACAGAACAGTGCATTCAGAGAAAATGGACCCGAAAAGAAAAGCACCTTCACATCAACCAAAAGGAAATGCTAGCCATGCAAAAGGCTATTATGACCTTCAAAGACCTACTGCATCCAGGCCAGCTATTGATAAGGACAGACAACACCACAGTGATGTGGTACATAAACAAACGGGGGGGGGGACTCATTCATACCCCCTGTGCAGGCAAGCCATGACCCTATGGAACACAGCACTGGAATTGCAAATTCAACTACAGGCACAATTCCTGCCAGGGAAGGAAAACACACTGGCAGACAACCTAAGCAGAAATATGACAGATCCACACCAATGGAAGTTGCATCCTCAAGTTTTCACAAAGATAACTCAGGCATGAGGACAGACAGACATAGATCTCTTTGCTACCCACAGAAATTGCCAGTTGAAAAAATTTTGTTCAAGGACCTATCATTCACAGGTCTGGAAAGTGGACGCACTTTCCTTCAATTGGGCAACATTGACAGTCTATGCCTTCCCGCCTCCTCCTCTGCTGCCCAAAGTTCTATTAAAAGCCAGAGCAGACAGGCCGAAAATGATTCTCATTGCTCCAGACTGGCCAAGACAACATTGGTATCTGCTGCTGAAGAGCCTGACACATTCCCCACCATGGACCCTACCTCTAGTCCCTCTTCTGTTGTCCCAGCACAACTGCAAAACTCTTCACAGCCATCTCAAAACTCTAAATCTAGCTGCATGGAGAATTCCTTGATTTCCCAACAGTTTCTCCTCTTCAAGGAGGTGCAGGATGTCATCTTGGAGGCCAGAAGACCTTCTACTAGAAAGGCCTACTCCGCCAAATGGAAATGATTTTGTGCCTGGAATCAAGAAAAGGGACAGAATCCTTGGGTAATAAATATACCTCAAATTTTACAGTACCTAACTGAGATGTTAAACAATGGACTTTCCTTCTCCTCCATCAAGATCCACGCTTCAGCCATTTCTGCACAATACAACACAGATCCTCCTTTATTCTCACATCCTCTCTTAAGGCAGTTCCTCAGAGGGGCAAAGAATATAAAACCCCCAAGGAAACCACCAGTCCCTGCTTGGGACCTCAACTTCGTATTGGAAAAGCTGACCCTTCCTCCCTTCGAGCCAGCTTCTTCAACAGAGTTACAGTACTTGTCATGG
This sequence comes from Protopterus annectens, assembly GCF_019279795.1. Taxonomy (NCBI): domain Eukaryota; kingdom Metazoa; phylum Chordata; order Ceratodontiformes; family Protopteridae; genus Protopterus; species Protopterus annectens. Next base: position 696,096,695 of record NC_056725.1, on the reverse strand, counting down.
AAAACAGCCTTTCTTCTGGCTATCACCTCAGCACGCAAGGTTTCGGAACTACAGGCCCTCATGGCTGTGCAGCCATTCATCATTTTCCATCAGGACAGAGTTTCCTTACGAACCAACCCTACCTTTATGCCAAAGGTAGTATCCAGTGTAGCTTTGAATCAGACTATCCACTTACCTACCTTTTATCCTAATCCACAAAACAAAGGAGAAAAACTACTACATTCCTTGGACATTCACAGGCAACTTCGTTACTATTTGGACAGAACAAAGCCATTCAGGAAATCTGAGCAACTCTTTGTGTCCCATGCTGCAGGTGCTCAAGGAAAGGCTATTTCCAAACAGACAATTTCAAAATGGATAGCCCACTGCATACGCTTTTGTTACTCATTTCATGGAAAAACTGTGCCTGCATGCATCAGATCCCACTCCACCAGAACCACAGCTACCTCTGCAGCCTTCCTCAGGGGGGTCCCTACCAAGGACATATTGGAAGCAGCCACCTGGAGTTCAGTGCACACTTTCTCCAAGCACTATCACCTCCCACTATACTCAAAATCTAGAGCGGGCTTTGTCACTGCAGTCCTACAGGGCATCCTAGCTCCTCCTAGTTCCACTTAGTGCCTACCACCCTTACTTAGCTTTGGGATTCTACCCATCTGTTATGACTGCAGCTATATGCACGATGAACATAGTACAGTTTTGTACCTACCATAAATGTAGATGTTCGAGTGCTCATACAGCTGCAGTCCAGGTTTCCCTTCCTCCATCCCCTCTTGGAACAGGCCTTATGACAAACACTTTTCATATAACCTTTTTGGGGTATTCTTTTATGGTGTATTTGCTTGCAACTACTGTTTTTGATTTATCAACATTGCATCTTTGCATAACATTATGTTTGCCTTCCTTCTGGGGGCACCTGACATCTGGGGCAAGAAAAACTGAAGAAAATGGCGTCGGCTGCCTCTTTTATACCCCAGCCGCACTGACGTCAGGGAAGAAGTGACGACAACCAACGCCGGACCTAGACTTTGGAATTCGTCCGACCGAGGACCCGCCTGACGGCAGGATAACCCATCTGTTATGACTGCAGCTGTATGAGCACTCGAACATCTACATTTATGGTAGGTACAAAACTGTACTTTTCTTGCATGTCCCCTGAGGCATTGCAGATGCTCGTTTCAGATGTTCATAGGAATTGCAGCTGATTATATACAAAGGGCCTAGGGGTGTTCCTCAAATCCATGTTAGGGAGGAGAGTCCCACTACGCATATTGAATGTATGCAGGGGTCCGAGCCGCCTAAAATATTTAGAGCTGATATCCTTTTGAAATAGAAGCAGAAGACTAAGCCTATTTCCCCTTCTCCTGAGGATCCTCAGCATGAATGGCAGGATTTTAAACTGGGTTTATTTAAAGCCTTTATGGCTTTGGAGACTCCTCAGGGGGAGTGTCTGTTCCTGCCCTCTGGTCTTCTACTTGTTTTAAGAGGCCCAAGGAGCTGATCTCATCTTTTGAGGAATCTTTAACTTATTCCTCCCAGATTCCTTCTCCATTGGATTATGGTTCAGAAAAAGAGGATTCTGTTAGCCCTGATTCTCCTTTTGAGTAGATTTCCTCTGAGGATACTCTTTCCTGTATGATGGAGTTTTTTGTTTTTTTTTAAGTGGGACTGTACCCAGGTTTCTGATGTTCAAAAGAGGTATTACGAACTCCATTAGGTAGAGTCCACCAAGCCCTCTGCTGTTCCTCCTGTACTTTTTCTGTAGCTTCTCAAGCTCCTGATTCCCAGACCGCTGTTCCTAAAAAAACTGATTGGTTTTATAAGGTATCTGATGATTGCAAATTTCTTTATCCGTGTCCCTCAGCTGACCCTTCTGTTATTCCTGTCTCTTCTGATAAACCCTCTAAGTTTTTACCTTCTACTACGCTGCTCCCCGCTGACAAGGACAGCAGAACTATGGAAAGATTGGGTAAGAAAGTGTATACTGCTGCTGCTCTAGCCTTTAGGGCTGTCAGTTATCAGACCCATATGTCCAGGTATATTTTGGCTGTTCTTTCTCAGGCTTTTTAGGTTATTTCAGATCTTCCTGATTTTGAGAGGAAGACTTCGGACCTCTCTTTGTTTGGGTCTTCTTCTCAAGTGGCTTGCCATTCCATTAAATGTAGTTTTGACGCAGCTGATGCCTTGTCTAGAGCTGTTACCTTTGGTTCTGTGTTGAGGAGGTACTGTTGGCTTCACCTTCAGCCTCTGCCTGATAATATCAAGGCCAAGCTGATGGATGCTCCTCTTGACAAAAATCTGTTTGGCTCTGTAGCTGCCGAGCTTTAAAAAAATTATCTTCAGGAAAAGGGTAAGGCTCTGCAGGAATTTAAACATTTTTGTTTCCCCTGTTTCCAAATTCCAGAAGAATTACCCTACCAAGTCTGCCTTTGTCCTTAGGCAGTCTTGCACTCCTCCCAAGGGTAAAAAGGGTGCTAGAAGGGTTCCTCCTGCAAAGTCTATGCAGGCTTTTTTCAGCTAGAAAGCCTCTTTTCCAGATAAGCCAGGTTCTGTCTGACTGTCTTCTTCCCTCCTTCCTCAGACAAGTTCTTGTAGCTCGTCATCTTTCCCTGTCCCTTTCAAATTGGTTACATCTCACTCAGGACTCTTGGGTTTTATCCATCATTCATCAGGGATATAGTTTGGAATCCCAACCTTCTGAGGAACAGCTGCCCTTTTTTGCTGGATGTTCATCAGAGCCTTTTGTCTCAAAGAACCACCCAAGCAGTTTCAACCACTAAAAAGGGGAATTTATTTTACTGGAGGATGTTTCTGGGTCCCAGAAAAGAAGGCACCTGGACACCTATTCTGGATCTTTCCCAGCTCGATACCCTTCTGAAGATTCCTTCCTTTCATATGTTATCCCTTCAAACCCTGTTCCTCCTCTTCTTCCTCAGGCTTTCCTGGTCTTTCTGGATCTCAAGGATGCCTATCTCCATATTCCTATTTATCTTTCAGGAAATGTTTATGTTTCTCTGCTGCCTCCTTGCATTTTCAGTTCTCTGATTTGTTGTTTGGGGTCTCTACTGCAAGGATCTTTACCAAATGCCTAGCTCTTGTGATTGCTTTCTGTAGGTTGAGGGAAGCTACAGATCTTTCCTTATCTGGATGATCTGCTCATTCAGACTTTTCTCCAGAGATTTTGTTTCAGCATCTTCATTGTACTACTTGTCTTCTGCAGAGCCTAGGGTTTACAGTGAATTTCCAAAAATCCTTCCCAACACCTTCTCGGGATCATGCTTTTCTTGGGTGCAGGCCATAAGCTCTTCCTGCTGGCATCCTTGCCTCCTCCCAAGCCTTTGACTCGATTCTTTACAGCCAGAAAGTTTGTAAGAGCTGTGTGATACATAGGTTCCACCATTCCTGTGCTTCCTGTGGCCCGATGTCATATAAAGAAGCTTCAGTAGTTCCTAAAGTCAGTCTGGCTTCAACATTCTCATCCTTTAGACTTTCTAATTTCTCTTCTCTCAAGCTGGAGCTGTAATGGTGGATTCATCAGCTGTCCCTCAACCCAAGACTTCCTTTTCAGCCTCCAGTCCCTGCTCATGTACTCTTCTCAGATGCCTCAGACACGGGGCGGGGAGATTCCTTTGGCCTTCTGAATGTTCAGGGCCTTTGGTCTCTTTATCAAAGGAAGGATCATATCAGTGTCAAATAAATGAGAGCTCTTCTCATGTCTGTTCAGGCCTTCCATTCTCTTTTTTTCCAGGGCCCCTCAAAGTCTTCACCGAGAATACCACAGTGATGTGGTACATCAACAAGCAAGGGGGGGGGGCACAGTCTTACCTCATGTGCAGACTAGCTCTGTAGGTTTGGGATCTAGCTGTCCACTATCAGGTGACTCTTCATGCTGTTTAGATTAGAACATTGTGGCAGACTTTCTGAGCAGGTCTATAACACAGATTTATGAGTGGATGCTTCACAGAGATGTGTTTTTGGACATTGTCCACCAGTGGACCACTCCTCAGGTAGAACTTTTTGCCTCTACTCTGAACAAACAACTTCTTCTCTTTTGCACCAGTCCCATGTCCTCTAGCTTGGAAGGTGAACACCCTATCTTTTTCCTGGAAGGGAATGTTTCTTTATTCCTTGCCTTCCTTCCCGTTCCTCTCGTACTGAGAATCATGTTCAAGATAGAACAAGATCCTCCCAAAATATTGTTGGTGACTCCATTTTGGCCCAGACAGCATTGGTTCCCTCGTCTTTTGCATTTAGCCAAGGGCAGTCATCAAAAGTTACCTGACAGGGTGGACCTATTCACACAGGGCAAGGGTTCTGTCAACCTTCCCCACTTGTCCACTCTTCAACTGACACTGTGGGTGAAAGGGTTTTGATCCCTCTTAAACACCTTTTTTCTGAGGATGTGCTTTGGGTTCTGCAGGAGGTCAAAAAACCCACTACCAGGACATCTTATTTGTCCAAATGAAAGAGATTTTCTGTGTTGTCTTGCTCGTAACCTGGATCCACTTTCTGTGGAAGTTGTTCTGATTCTCTCTTATTTGTGTGAGTTGCTCAGTGGTGAGTTATTTTCTTCTGTTAAAGCCTACCTGTCAGCCATTTCTGCTTGTCTGCCTTTGATTCTTCCTTTGGCTTCTAGATTTGAGGTTCAAACAGTTCCTTAAAGGCATCCTTCATATCAGGCCCCCCAGGAAGCCTATTCCTCCTTCCTGGAACCTTAATTTTGTTCTGGAAAAAATAATTTGGGCTCCTTTTGAGCCTGCAGTCTCAGCTTCTTTACAGCATTGTTCTTGGAAGACTGTTAGTCTTTTGTCCCTTACCTCAGCCAGATGGGTTTCTGAGCTGCAACCCCTTATGGCTGTTCCTCCTTTTTTAGTTTTTTTTTTATAAGGACAGGGTGTCTCTTCATATTAATCATTTTTTTATGCCCAAGGTGGTTAATGACTTGTCTCTTAATCAGTCTATTCATTTGCCCATTTTTTCCCCGTCTCTGCAGTCTGCTGATAAGGTTCTTCACATCTTGGATTTGCATGGACAACTCTGATATTATTTGGATAAAACTAAAGCCATTCATAAATTTGAGAAACTTTTTGTTTCCTTTCATCCTAGGTCTTTGGGTTCGGATGTTTCTAAGAAAACTATTTCTTCAAGGAGATCTAAGGCCATTTCCTTTTGTTACTCTTATCTTAGAAAAAGCCTCATTCGACCAGGTCTGTGGCTTCTTCTGGTGCTTTTTTCAAAGGATTGGTTACCAACTGCATCCCTGAGGCAGCTACTTGGACTTCTGTGCATATTTTACCAAGCACTATACGTTGGATGTGATTTCCAGGGCTAGATCTCTATTTGCCAGGGCTATCCTGCATGGCTTTCTTGAAGGCTCTGCTGGACCTTCCTCCTCCCACCTTTCCTCCTGAGCTTTTATACTTTCTCTACTGCAAGGAAAACTGCAACAGTGATATAGAAGGACATAGTACAGTTGTGTAAAATCTTACCATAACAGTAGATGGTCTTCTCTTCACTGTTGCAATATTCACTGGCTTCTTCCTCCCCATTTCTTTTGGTCTTCTGGATGCACTTGTTATTCTCTTCTCCTTAGACTGTTGTCCCTCTGGGGGCTTTTCAGTTCTGAGGATGGTATGTCCGTACATCACCTTTATGATGTATGTTGTGTGAGGGGAGCATACATGTGCCATACGACGTCCCTATTACAACGTAAATCTTTGATATACTGGCTGGACGTCATGCTAGCATAGATGGGGGATCCCTACTCTAAGGAATACTGCAACAATGAAGAGAAGGACATTTACTGTTATGGTAAGATTTTACACAATTGTACTTTCATCATAAATTTCCAGAAATTGGTTCTGATTCCTTCCCAGAATCATATTTTCCTTGTCTGCAGACTTCAGGCAGTTCCCATGCTGGCATCTGTACAACCCCCCATGGCTCCGTCTCTTAAGTGCCTTTTTCCAGTACTTTCTTCCACTGGTGTCTGTCACCACTAGGGAATTTCTCAGGGTGCTAGGGTTCATTGCTTCCACCATTTCCATTCTCCCTCTTGCCAGGATGCATATGTAGAAACTTAACTGGTACCTGAAGTCAGTGTGGCTTCAACATTGCCATCTTCTAGCTTTCCGGGTACCATTCCTTCCCTGCCTGAACCTTGAACCTCAGTGGTAGATTCATCAACTCATCCCAGGGCTTCCTTTTCAAGGTCCATTTACAACTCAGAAGCTCTTTACAGACACTTCAGACAGAGGGTCAGGTGCCTCCTAAGGCCTTCTCAAAGTTAAGGGTCTCTGGCCTCCTTATCAGAGGTCAGACATATCAATGTAAAGGAGATGAGAGCTTTGCTTCTGGCTCTTCAAGCTTTTTATCCCCTTTTTCATCCCGGGCCCCTTAAAGTTTTCACAGACAATACCACAGTGATGTGGTATGTCATTAAGCAAGGGGGCACAAGGTACTATCTTCTTTGCAGATTAGCTCTTCATGTCTGGGATCTAGCTGTCTAGAATCAAGTCACTGTTCAGACAGTTTGCATTCTCTCAGAGCACAGTCTAGTGGCAGACTCTTTGAACAGGTCAAGCACACAAGCTCACGAATGGATGCTGCACAGAGATGTGTTCCTGGACATTGCCCATTGGTTGGGTATTCCTTGGGTAGATCTTTTTACTTCCACTCTGAACAGACAGCTTCCTGTATTCCGTTCCAGAGCCCCAAGTCCTCTAGCTTGGAAAGTGGATTCCCTGTCTTTTCTTGGAAGGGGAATGTTTCTGTACACCTTCCATCCCCTAAATCTGTTACCATGAGTCATGCAAAAGATCAGGCAGGACACTTCCAAAATCTTGCTAGACACTCCCTTTTGGCCCAGACAATATTGGTTCCCCTTCTTTCTCACTTGGCCAGGGGCAGTCACCATAAATTACCTCACTGGTTGGATCTTCTCACACAAGACAAGGGCTCTCTTAACCATCCTCACTTGTTCACTCTTTAGCTGATGCTGTGGGGTGATAGGGTTTTGATCCCTTTCATTCATCTCTTTTTTAAGGACATGTTTCAGGTTCTGCAGGAGGCCAGGAGACCCACTACCAGGAAATCATATATGTCCAAATGGAAGCAATTTTCTGTCTGGTGCAGCTCTCTCCATCATGATCCCCTGTCTGTGGAGGTCTCTCTAGTTCTCTTGCATGTGTGTGATCTGCTCCATACTGGGTTGGCAAATTCTTCACTTAAAGCTCAGCTTGTTTGCCTGCTTTGACTCCTCCTCTGGCCTCTAGATTTGGGGTCAAGCAGTTTCCTAAAGGCATTCTTCATATCAGGTCTCCCAGGAAGCTTATTCCACCTTCCTAGGACCTCAGTTTTGTACTTGAAAATTTGACAGGCTCCTTTTGAGCCTGCTTCTTCAGCTTCCTTGCAACATTGTACTTGAAAGACACTTCTTCTTTTGGCTTTCACTTCAGCCAAGATGGTACCTGAACTTCAGGCTGTTACGGCTATTCCTTCTTAGCTTTCCACAGTGACAGGCTGTCTCTTTGTACTAATCCTTTATGCCTAAGGTGGTCAATGAGTTTTCTTTAATCAGTCTATTTATCTTCCTTCTTCCTTTCCAACAGTCTGCCAGTGAAAAGGTTCTTCATACCTAGGGTTTGCATAGACAGCTCAGATATTATTTAGATAAAACTAAAATTATTTGCAAATCTGAGCAGCTTTTTATTACTTTTCATCCCAGTATTTTGGATTTGGCTGTTTCTAAACAAACCATCTCCTCCTGGATTTCTAAGGCCATTTCATTTTGTTATTCGTTTCTTGGAAAATGTCTTTCCTCATCTGTAAAGGAGCATTCTACTGAGGCAGTTACCTCCTCTGGTGCTTTCCCCCCCCCAAGGGTTTGAATATCAATTCAATCCTTGAGGCTGCTACATAGTCCTCTGTTCATACTTTCACTAAGTTTGGTGAAGTTGGATGTTATTTCCAGGGCAGGCTTTGCCAGGCTATCCTGCATGGCTTTGTAGAGGGCTCTTCTGTGCCTTTCTCCTTCCCAGGCTTCCTCTTTAGCTGTTGTACTCTCCTTTAGGTAAAGAATACCACAGCAGTCATATGGAAGGACATATTACAGTTGTGTAAAATCTTACCGTAACAGTAGATGTCCTTCTCTTCACTGTTGAAGTATTTGTTCCCTCCCACCCCCTGTGTTTTAGCTCTTGTCCTGTGGATGTTCTTCATGTTTCACTGTTGCAGTCATCACATTTGGGTTATCTGCCTGCAGGTAGCCCTCAGCCGTCCTGAATACCAGAGTCTTCGGATTTCTGTCTCAGATGCTGTCGCTTCTTCCATGACGTCAGGTCGTCAGGGGTATAAAACATGCAGCCGATGCCATTACATCAGTCTTTCTTGCCGTGCGGTGCCCGAAGCAGAAGCAGTTCGCAAGTGCTGGTCAGCCGTCTCCTGAAATTTTCATTTTCGAGTTTCAGACCCGAAGTCTTCAAAAATGATAAGTACCCCGTTGGAGATCCTTTTTTCTTGCTCTAACCGATGTCAGTAAAAGTTAACAATTGTCTTGCCTATGGAAAGCAAATACCTCATAAAGATTTTCATTCTTACTGCATCTCCTGTTTAGGCCCAGACCACGATGTCCCTCGCTGTCGGTTTTGTGCCTTGTTCAACACCCGTACTATTTGTCGCCTGGCTATTTTTGTAGCTAAATACTTTCATTCTCAATCTCCACACTCCGAAATGGCTTCGTTAAGCCATCTGACTACCGATCTTCCGAAAAAACGTAAGGATAAAGACAAAGACAGACCGTATTGGTCCAAAACTGCCGATGACGCTTCTGTTAAGCTAGTCGCCGGTATTCAGTGACCCGCTTTTGCAGCCCCTGATACCCGCTACTAGAAATTCACAGGCCTCTACTGAGTCCCATTTGGAGTTAGATATGCCACAGGATGTTTCTTCGATGATGGAACCTGCGGATGTCTCTACCTTGGATGGGTCCGGAGCCACTGTGCAGGCACTGGCTTCTGAGGGTGTATTCAAGCCTACAGACATTCTTATTAAACTGACGCCATTGTTTCCATCCAGCAGTACTGAATTTCTCAGGCCAAAAACTCATGCTACACCTAAAAAAACAATGATCAAATCACAGACTCGGGCCCATATGCCTCAAAAACAAATGCTTAGAATGGCTGAAGACCTTATTACCTTAATTAGGGGAAGCCAGCCTTCCCTCTCTGAGACCTAGAACTGATTTTCTTTCTGATTCTTCTGATCAGCAATCTGATATCTCTGCTCCTTCTGATTACCAGGATTTGCCCTTATTTACTTATGAGGATTCTGATGCAGAGGATTCCATTCCGTCTGCTTCCTCTCCAGAAGATTTTTCTTTTGGTGAAACCTTGCATACCCTTAGGGAGCATTTCCGCTGGGAAAGCCAGGACTATTCTGAGTCCAAAAAGAGACTTAAGGTATTCTTACTCCTGCCTCAACATGGGCCTTTAGCTAGCCCTCCTGTTCTGGACATTGTAAATGATGCTTTCTTGGAATCCAGCCTTACCCCTGACACTTTTCCTCCAGCTCCAAGAAAACCTGACAGGTACTACAGAGTACCTGACTCTCACAAGTTCCTCTTCAAGAATCATACTGTGGATCCAGAGACCATTTCCCAAGGACCAAAAGGCATTAAGGCTACTGCTACCAAAAATCCTACTCCTTCTGATAGAGATTCTAGAGCCATAGATAGATGGAGTAAGAAGTATACACTTCTGCTACTTTAGCCCTTAGGGCTTTAAATTGCCAGTTTCATATGTTAAAGTATCAGCAGCATATTATGGGACTACTTAAACAGAAAATGATGCTGATGCCTGACTGTGCTGAACACAAACACTTGCAAGATTTAATGCATTCTGCAGAACAAGTTGGTAAACATACTTTCCAATGTGGTTTTGACGCTTTAGAAGCATCTTGCAGGGCTGCTGTCACTGCGTCTGTACTTAGAAGGCATGCTTGGCTTAAGGAATAAAACTTGCCAGATCACGTTAAAGCTAAATTACTGGATGCTCCCTTAAACCAAGACCACCTTTTTGGCAACAAAGCAGAAGTCATCCTCAAAAGGCTGGAGGAAAAAGCTAAATCTATGCAAACTGTTAAAGATTTCCTACAAGTACAGCCTCCCAGATTCAGCAGGCATTGGCCTTCAAAGAACTGGTCCTTTCCAGTCCCTTCCAGGCCTTCTCAGTCCAAACCCAGGAACAGCAGACCACCAAGAATACAGTCTCAGGCTACACACAGATCTAAGCAGTGGGGTGCTCCCACTACCAAAGCAGGGAGTAGTAAGCCACCCCCTATGAAAAAATGGCACAATGACTTAACCTTAACCCTTTCAAGGCCTGCTCAGCTACCTGCTCCCTTAGGAGGAAAGCTCGCCCTGCATGCAAAAAACTGGGAACTCATTACCCAGGACAAATGGATTTTGAACATAGTTTCCCAAGGATGCCGATTCCACTTCCACACACTACCAACCCCAAATGGTTGGCCAGACCTCCCCCCAAATCAATGGGTGGAGGCCCAACAGCAGGTTCTCTCTCTTCTCAGTATCAGGGCTATTCAACCTGTCCCAGCAGAACAAAGGGGACAAGGTTTTTATTCAAGACTTTTTTCTGGTACCCAGAAAAGACAACTCCTGGCATCCTATCCTGGACCTCTCTATTCTCAACACCTTGCTGGTGGTTCCAAAGTTCAAAATGCTAACTCTTCAACAGGTTCTTCCTATGCTAGCCAAGGATGCCTTGCTGGCAACCTTAGACTTAAAGGAAGCTTACCTGCACATCCTAATAAGAGGATCCTGCAGAAAATACCTATGTTTCAAGGTGGGCTGCATGCACTTTCAGTTCTCTGCACTTCCCTTTGGCTTATCTACTGCACCCAGGGTGTTCACAAAATGTCTAGCTCCAGCCATTGCATTTTGCAGGCAGAGAAATATTCAAATTTACCCATACTTGGACGATTGTCTGATTCTGGCAAAAAGCCAGGACTTGCTGTTACAACACCTGGAATTCGTAAAGAAACTTCTTACCTCTGATTCCAAAATGGTGGACAGCCTGTAAGCACACTGACAGTGCAGCTCCTGCATTCCTATACTATAATCTGACTTCAAACCAGCACATCGCTTGGGAAAAGTATACCTAACATCAATGGATTAAAGCAGAAATACGAGTACTTGTTTCATCTTTATTTTTCAAAAATTCTCTCATTCTGAAGGAAAAATAATTACTTGTTGGAAACAGAGCCCTGAACCACATGGTGTGGATTATTCAAGACCAACAGCCCTAATAAGAGGAAAGTAAGAAGAAAAAACAACTTTCATAACAAGACTTATCATTTAAAATTCTGCACTACTACTAGGAATCTAACTATACAAGATTAATGGAGAATCAGCCAGATCAGATGGAAACTGTAATCCTAAAAACCAAACTGTCTGCAATTACTACTCCTGAGAAAGAAACCACTTCTAAAAGGCAAAAAATTAACAAGCAACAAGAAGAAGCTGGTAAAATGTGTCAAAGATTAAAACAGGAACAATCTTTAACACTAGAGGATCAGAAAACTGCTTTACAAACAGAAGTGCAGGGTTTCTCTCATAAGCTAACTACATTTGGCTCTACTCTGGACCAAATTGTGCTTAGGCTAGAACAAAATGAAGCTAAAGTTATGGACAATGAGCTAAAAATAAAAGCACAAACCAATGACACCATAATTAAAGAATTACAGCACAAAATACTAGACTTGGAAGCTAGAAGCCGGAGAAATAGTTTTATCATAAGAGGTATTCCAGAGAGCTTTGATAATCCACAACTTATTCCAATAATAAAAGAAATAGTAAGCTCTCTTCTGACTAATAATGATCTGGATGAGATAGTGATTGAAATAGCCCACAGAGCTATAAAGTGCACACAAACAAGTGATCTTCCAAGACAAATCTACATCAGGCTGCTTAATTCAGCACATGTTCAACAGATACTGTCAGCTTATAAAGTTAAAAAGAATGTTATATGGAGAGCACATATAATTACGATTACTCAAGATCTTCCTTTAGAAATTAAACAAAAAATCGACAGAAACTCAGTAAATACTGCTCTTACCTCATTGAAAATAAGATTTGTTTCCAAATGAAATATCCTGCAACTTTAACATTTTATTACAAAGAAGAAAAAATATCCCTGGAAACACCTGACCAGGCAAAATCCACCTTTCTGCATCTCTTCAAAGTAAATCCTGCCTGAGACAACTCTTTTCATATCTTTTGATCCAAAAACAACATTTGGAAGGCTAAACAAGTGCTACAGCTCCAAAGAACTACAGGACAGAAGAATATACCACTCTTCAGGGAAACTTCAAGCAAATGGATGTGGAATGTATTCTAAATAACTCTGCTTACCTGCCTGTAAAGAAAACATTTTTGCTACACTGTAATACTTAAGGTACTGTCTTTTAATAACTGCCTTCTACATTTAAAAGCTGGAAAGCTACCTAACACTGACTGCATAGAGAAATGACTTTAAAGTGCATTTACAGATTACAAACAAAGGAGTGTTAAACTACATTTAAATAATGGGATATAACCTTTGATATAATAGTTTAAGTAGTGTAAATACTAGGCATTAGTAGTTTCAGTTAAAATGTATAATCATTATTCTACTGGCATAATCATTGAGTTGCTTTTGTGTGTGTCTATGAGCAAGGTACAAAAACATTTCTCTTTTTTTTTCTCCCTGTTTGTCCAGTAGATGGCACTGGTTAATTAATATATGAGTTCACAATGATGTGCTTGTATGGATTTTGCCAGTGCAGTGTTAAACGAAGTTTCCAATACATTTTAAAGAACCACAGTTAGTTGTTAGCAAGAATAATGCAGATGTTGAATTTTAAAGTGCTGCCTTCTTTAAATGTTTAAAATGTATAATCATTATTCTACTGGCATAACCATTGAGTTACTTTTAAATGCGCCTATGAGCAAAGTACAAAAACATTTTTCTCTTTTTCCCTGTTTGTCCAGTAGATGGCACTGGTTAATTAATAATATATGAGTTCACAATGATGTGCTTGTATGGCTTTTGCCAGTGCAGTGTTAAACAAAGTTTCCAGTACATTTTAAAGAACCACAGTTAGTTGTTGTTAGCAAGAATAATACAAATGTTGAATTTTAATGTGCTGCCTTCTTTAAATGTTCATATATTGTACTTGTTTTTTGAAAATATCGTTTTGTAAACTCTCTAACTCTTGAAATGTTAAGAATTATAATATGTTGCTGTTACTACAAAACTTTTTATAAAAGCTACTTTTCTCTTTCTCTCTATATAGTATCTAAGGGTGCAATTAACATAATATTTTAAGAATTCTGAAAATGAATATGCATTACATAAATAAAAGGAGCGGGATGGGCACAGTCTGTTAGCTGATGACTGTTCGCATTTGGAACAGTATGGGTATTATTGACATCCCTCTGATAAATATTTACTCCTTGTTGCTAAAAATAGTCTCTTTTAGTTTCTTAACTCATGCACATTTACTAATACAGAGGGATGGGTGGTTAGGCACCTATTTAGAGTTTAGGAGTATAAAAGTCACAACATTTATTCTTAAGATAAATACACAAACAGACAAAGTTTATAACTGTATTTTTGAGTATCAACTAATGAGAAACTTCAACAATATTAATAAAAAATGATAACCATAGACTCTTGGAATGTTAAAGGGATGGTAGATAAAAAGAAAATAAATTTAATCATGCACCTCACATACCAAACTAAGGCTGATATAACTTTCTTGCAAGAAACTCACTTAGATTGCCAACTTTGAGTTAGGGAAAGGAAAAGAAAATGGGTTAAAACAATAGTTGCTGCAAATTATAGTTCTTTGTCCAGGGGAATGGCCATTATAGTAAATAAATCCTTCCAAGGAGAGATTACTTCCTATGAAGCTGACTCAAAGGAAAGATGGGTATTATTTACTACTGAATATCATACTTTGAACAAACCATTACTCTTTCTTAATATATATAGCCCCTGCTCAAATCAACAGCTCTTCATTTATGAAATCATTAGTATATTAGCCAAATACCCAAATGTATGATGTAGACCTTTAGTGTATATATTGTGTGTGTGTATATATATATATATATATATATATATAATTTTCTCGAAACGAGATTGTTGTCTGTTTTCTTTAGATATGTATTTGTATTGTTTATTTGTGTGTTTGAGTTATTGTATCGTTGTTATTTGGAAAAAAAGAAAATTGAAATAGAGATTTTGGAGAAAAAAAAAAGAAACTTCTAACCTCACTGGGGTACGCCATCAATGAAAAGAAATCTCACCTAGTACCCTGCCAACAGATTGTATTCCTGAGAGCAAGCTTGAACACAACTTCCCAGATTACATTCCTCACTCCGGAGAAACGAGTTTATTTGACAACCTACTTCAAACTATTGGCCACAAAAACCCAGCTATCTGCAAGGAAAATACTGCAAGCTCTGGGGTTCATGGCCTCTTGCATTCTGCTAATTCCATATGCAAGACTGCATATGGGGAAAATCCAATGGTATCTAAAAAGCCTATGGTGTCAACATTCTCAAGACCTAGAAACAATGATTCCTATCATTCCTTGTCTAAGGACAGAGTTCCTTTGGTGGGCAGAAGTCTGCTATGACAACAAGGGGACTCCCTTTCACTCTACCCCCTGCTGCCCAAATCCTAACAGCAGATGCATCAGACTATGCATGGGGGGCTGACATGGCAAGGCAGTGCATTCAGGGCAAATGGAACCTGAGACAGATGCACCTGCATAACAATCAAAAAGAAATATTAGCTGTACAGAATGTTCTGGCAGCCTTCAAAGGCCGTACTCTTCCAGGACAACTATTGATAAAGACAGACAACACCACAGTTATGTGGTACATAAACAAGCAAGGGGGAACCCACTCCTTCCCTCTCTGCAGACTAGCCATGGCTCTGTGGAACACAGCCTTGAGCTACCAAGTACACCTACAAGCAAATTCCTGCCAGGCGAAACTAAATTCACTGGTAGATGACTTGAGTAGAAATCTCATGGACCCACACAAATGGAAACTAGAACCCAAAATATTCAACCTTTTGAGGAACCAATGGGGGACTCCAGAGGTAGACCTGTTTGCCTCCCCTCAGAACTACCAATTGAACAAATTCTGCACAAGAAGTCCCCACAGTCAAGCTTGGAAAGTGGATGCCCTGTACTTTACTTGGGAAAGCCTCTCAGTTTATGCCTTTCCCCCTCTGCCCCTCCTCTCAAAGGTTTTACTAAAGATCAAACAGGACAAGCCAAGGACAATACTGCTTGCACCAGACTGGCCATGCCAGCACTGGTACCCCCCCATTGCGCAGTATGACACTGCTACAACCATGGCACCTGCCTCAGACCCCTTCCTTGCTGTCCCAGCAGACGAGCCAGATTCTCCACCCTCAGCTTCAAACCCTGAACCTTGCAGCCTGGCTAATTCCTTAAGCTCTCCTCTAGCATCCCTCAGTAAGCAGGTGCTGGATGTCATTCTGGAGGCAAGGAGGCCTAGTACTAGAAAATCTTATGCTGAAAAGTGGAAAAATTCTGTTCCTGGAGCCAGGCTCAGAGGATGGGCACAACGGTGCCCAGCTTACCTCATATTCTAGAGCACTTAACAGAAATGCTCCACAAGGGCTTATCCTTCTCGTCAATTAAAATTCATGCCTCTGCCATTTCAGCACATTATAATAATGAGCCACCCCTCTTCTCTCACCCCTTGCTAAAACAATTCCTTAGAGGGGCCAAAAATTTAAGACCCCCCCCCCATAGAGCTCCCACTCCAGCCTGGGACCTTAACTTTGTATTGGAAAAGCTCACTCTTCCCCCCTTTGAGTCAGCTGCAACAGCAGAGTTGAAATTCCTTTCTTGGAAAACAGCCTTCCTTCTAGCCATCACTTCAGCAAGAAGAGTGTCTGAATTACAGGCCCTCATGGCAGTGGAGCCCTTCATTATCTTCCATGCGGACAGGGTTTCACTCAAGACTAACCCTTCCTTTATGCCCAAGGTGGTTTCTAGTGTGGCCCTAAATCAGTCCATTCATTTGTATTCATTTCTGCTACATGCACCATGGAAAACCTACCCCACAGGGGATAAGACCACATTCTACCAGGGACATCCTGGAAGCTGCTACC
This sequence comes from Protopterus annectens, assembly GCF_019279795.1. Lineage (NCBI taxonomy): Eukaryota > Metazoa > Chordata > Ceratodontiformes > Protopteridae > Protopterus > Protopterus annectens. The sequence goes on along the minus strand of NC_056725.1, from coordinate 696,080,481 downwards.
TGGAGCTCTGTACATACCTTCACCAAGCATTACCACATGCCTATCTTTTCTAAATCCAGAGCTGGATTTGCCACAGCAGTCTTGCAGGGCTTAATAGCTGGCCCTAATGCTCTTTAACTACCTCCTCCCTTCCTTAGCTTTGGGAATCAACCCAAATGTGATGACTGCAACAGTGAAACATGAAGAACATAGTACAGTTGTGTACACTTACCATAAATGTAGATATTTGAGTGTATTCACTGTTGCAGTCCTGGTTATCCTCCCTCCAGCCCCCTGACTTCTCTTGGCTCTACCTTTCCTTCTTGTTTGGTATATTTATATTTTCTTGTGTATTTGCTTTTTGATGGGGGTGTACCATACCTTATAATTGCTTCCTATTGTGGGGGCACCTGACATCTGAGGCAAGAAAAACTGATGTGATGGTGTCGGCTGCATGTTTTATACCCCTGATGACCTGACATCTTGGAAGAAGCAACAGCATCTGATGCAGAAATCTGAAGAATCTGGTATGTAGGCCGGCTGAGGGCTACCTGCAGGCAGATAACCCAAATGTGATGACTGCAACAGTGAATACACTCGAACATCTACATTTATGGTAAGTGTACATAACTTACTTTACTGTCCTAGCTGAGAGTTCCTCTGTCTTCTTTTACCTTTTACTCCTGGATGCACATGCTCTCCTTGCCCCTAAAGGCATTCTATTGTTTCTGGAGCTTTTTCATTTGTGTGTTTGCACTTGTGTACTTCACCTTTATGCCTTACACTGCAGGGAGAATATACATGTGATGTAAGATGCCTATAAGTACTAAAGGCTTTGGTATACAACCCAGATGTTGGACTGTCCTTGGCAGGAGATCCCTTAGGTAAAGAGTATTGCAAAAGTGAAGAGAAGGATATAGACTTTTATGGTAAGATTTTACACAACTGTACTTCCTAGTGGATTAATGGGTATACTGTGATATTATATTTTCTATGACATTTCATTTCATGTCTTTGTTTTTCCTGTATCTAGGATGGTCTGAGGTTGATAAACACTTATCTCCTTTCTGTTTGGTAAGTCTTAACCTTGTGATTCCTGCAGCACCTTTGCCACTGGTTCAGGAGCCAGTTGGAGTTTCTTAAATATTAGTGTTCTTTGTATAGATCCCCATTGCAGAAGTACTGGGATTTCTGCCTCAGAAAGTCTATCATGCAGTCCAATTCCAGATCTCAGCATACATAGCCCTCCAGGCCATGCAGTCATCCACTCTTTATGGAGGTCAGTATTTTCACTATGTAAAGCTAGCATCTGCCTTTGCTATTTGAGATCTTTCATGCTACAGTTTTTATCCCATGAAATGTTGCTATTGTTCATAGCAAAGTTTCATTCTGCCTGCTTCTCAATTCAGATCAGATAAATAATAAACTGGGAAAATCTTTATGTCCTTCTATCTATGATACGCCATACATTCCATGTATGCTCCTCACATATTTAGGGCATAAAAGCTATATCTGGATAAACCATTGTCAGAACTTCTGTGTCACCAGTCCGAATGCCATTTTTGATTGTTGGTCTGCTGCTGTTTATTGGTGTATCAAGCCATTCAGATAAGTGTCCCATTGGGGTTTTCTTTTTCTTATTTACTGCTTATTGCTGTGGGGTTTATGCATGTCATCCAGAAAAGGCAAGTGCCAGTCTGGGAGACAAATTCCACGTAAAGATAGTAACTATCAGTGCTTTGAAATCCAAGGTTAAGCAAACACAGACAGGAAGTAGTAAATCCACACAGTTTATTTAAAAGAATAAGCGCTTTCATCCCAAACAGTTAATTTATCAGGAACTTCATCAGAAACAGTATAGATTCATCCTACACCAAATTTATGTAAGTAATAGATGACATCATATCCTGTCTTGGAGCCCAAATGTATAAACACACCCCCTAATATAAATATAAACAAACATATAAATGTTTAAATTTATTGTTTTAGAAGTTGTATCGGTATCAGAAAGAGGTAGTGCATGGCCCTATTTTATGGAAAAATTGGAATTAATATGGCAAATGCGCCTGAATTACTGGCCAGGTTTAAACAAAAATCGCTCTACCTCTAGTCTTTTAAAACTGAAAGCTCTCAAAAGACAGTTTTTTTGTAGTAATTATGTTTGCATTTTTAAAAATGTGCTAATTCTTTCATATTTTATACTGCTTTTATGCCTTTTGTGTATAATTGTGTTTTTTATTTATGCATTCTTAATTTCTTGATACCAATATAGTGTTTATATGCTTATTCATATATTTATATTAGGGGGTGTATTTATACATTTGGGCTCCAAGACAGGATATGATGTCATCTTTTACTTACATAAATTTGGTGTAGGATGAATCTATACTGTTTTTGATGAAGTACCTGATAAATTAACTATTTGGGGCGAAACTGCTTATTCTTCTAAATAAACTGTGTGGATTTACTACTACCTGCCTGTGTTTGCTTCACCTTGGATTTTGTGGTTTCTTTTGTTCCTGTTTGGACTGGTTTTGAACTATCAGTGCTTGTTTTGTTTAGGACCTATTCACGATCTCAAACTTTTACCAAGCACTACAATTTGGATAGAATTTCCAGAGCTAGAGCTGGTTTTTGCTAGGGCCATACTTCACAGCTTTCTAGAGAGCTCTATGGGTTCTTCCTCCTCCCAAGTTTCTTCCTGAGCTTTGGCATTCTCCCACATGTTAAGAATACTGCAACAGTAGACCAGAAGGACATAGTATAGTTGTGTAAAATCTTAGCATAACAATAGATGTCCTTCTCTTCTCTGTTGCAGTATTCAATCCCTCCTTCCTACCCCTTGGTCCTTTCTCTCTTCTGGATCTACTGTTAACTTCTTTTCTTTTCCTTGGACTGGTGTTCCTACTGGGGCATTTAGTTCTGAGAATGGTACAACCGAATGTCACTTTTGTGCCATGCATACACAAGGAGCATATGTGCAATGTTTGGCATATCATAGGTAGTAAAAGCTTTTGGTATACTGGCCAGACATCAGGTCACCCTTGGCAGAAACCCCTTATGTTAAGAATACTGTAACAGTGAAGAGAAGAACATCTATTGTTATGGTAAGATTTTACACAACTATATTTTCTTGCCTTTTAGTTTTTTTATTTATTTATTTTTAATTTGATGTACTTGTATGTTGATTGTATTTGGAAAGTAGATGACCAGTTATGCACAAAGATATGCTCACTGTTAAGGGAGGCAGATGTGCATGTGGAAAGGCAATTCTCCATAAGGATTACTTTAACTATTATGTATGCTGCTTCGGAGTGGAACATGGCATTAAAAATGTTGTTTGCCAGGACTCCACCAAATGAACAATTAGGACAAGGGAACAATCCCTTCAGAACTATTTAAACAAGAAGAGGATCTAGGGCTTAACCCATATTGGCATGGTATCTACAAGATGAAGTGACTTAGGGCAAAGGTGGTCAGGGACTCAGGAGATGTGACCAAGGCATCTGACCCAGTCACCTCAAGTGTGAGAGTGTAAGGAATTCGTACAACTTCAAACAAATGCATCTCAGTTACCTGCAGTCTGAAGCAAACCACCTTTGGCAACTGCCATGCCTGTATTTCAAGTCATGTCCCACTGAGCCAAAGGCTGACCATGGATCTCTGGGTGCCCCACTGCATGTTAGTGTTGTCAAAGCCACTTTTATAGTTTCTGAAAGGAGGTATGGTCAACCAATGATTTTAATTAGGGATGGTTTTCTTAGTCGAGATGTGGAGATCTGGGAATCCTATCCCTAACTTCAGAACTTGAGAGAACTTGCCCCAGGCAAGAGGATCCAAATGTCTAAGTATAGGACTTTTGTCTTGTTGACCTCCCTTGAGTTTTCTGGGCCTTAAGTAATTGGCAGGCTATGAATTCCCACCCCTTACCCTGGTTCCATCCCCAAGAATTGAGCTCTCTGGTCCAAGAGTTCCTGCATGTTCTACAAAAGTTGCACCTACATACAGATCAACCTTAGAGCTAATCCTCTCCAGATGGGAATTCTGACTTGTAAGAGAGTGTGGGGGAAGAGTTGTATTGTGCATCCCATATACTTTCCTGCTTAAGATGTGACTCTCAAACTCTTCCCTCTTCCCATAATGCCCCAGTCAACCAATACCTCAGATATTGTTTGCCGCAATCTCACATGGATGCAGATCCTTCTCAAGAGCTTCTCTTGGGGTTTCTTATAGAGTTTATGAGTAGCAAGTATTTAGAAAACTCCTTAAAACTTTTTCTCTAACTATTTTATTAATCCTTTTCCCTCTTGTCAAGGTTTTGGAGTAAATTCTCTGTTAGATCTGTTGCTTTCATTTCCAGCATTTTGGCAATCTCTGTCTTAACATTGCTGATACTAGACCTGTTCTTTTCTGTTTTCTTCTACCCTTTACATGGTATTCTCTCTCTTCCATTGCTTGTAGTTTTTATCTGTTACAGGTAGTAAAAACTAACAGTAAAAAAAAAACTCTCTACCATTACTGTTAGTTTTTACTACCTGTAACAAAAAAAGTTGTCTTTATTGCTGTCTACTCATATTTTTTTTATCATGGCTAAAAAAACTTCTGGCTTTAAAAAATGCACTTCCTCTGGGCACAAAATCCCTAATTCTGATGCCCACAGGGAGTGCATTTACTGTCTAGGAATGGCATACCTTAATACTGATTGTGCTACATTTAACTTTAGGGCTATTTCAGACAGGTAGGTAAAGCAAACAGTCGAAGTAATAGTTAAACCAGTGGTTTCAATTGTTGCTGAGTAACTGATGACAACTAATTTGATAGACCCGCCTGTGATTTCACCATGATTGGTGAATACAGACACAAGGTAATTTCCTGTTCCTCCTTCACTATATACTGTACACGGAGTAACAGTGCAACTTGTAATGAACTTGAACAACAAACTTTCATAGACATATTAATACTGTTAGAGCACTTGACCCCATAGAGTTTCCTTTCTTTTTTTTAAAGAAACCTTTGACACTACCAGAATCTCAACCACCAAAAGAGAAATGACTGCACAAACAACATTAGAAAAACACATTACAATGGCAGAGAATGAGAAGTCAGATGAGAATCTATAACTGGTATTTAATTTATCTAAATATCCTTTGAGTGCAAATGAATTATCTATTTTAAGGAAAGGTTTGACTTTTATACCTGCATGCACTGTTGATATTTCTAAAACATTGTCTGAATTTAAATATTTTGTATGAACACTTAACTTGAAGGTACTCTTTGGTTGTATAACTTGAAGGTACTCTTTGGTTCTATAGATAAGCACATTAATACTGATAGCATTCCTAAACTCTCCAGCACCTTTGTACCAGTTAACAACAGTATAATTCAGGTTTTTTAACATACTGTTGAGCAAGAGCTATATGAGACTTGTTACAAACAGAAACAGAATGTTTTTTCTAACCTTTCATCTGAGGAATATAGTGCTTTTAAAACACTCTTGAATAATCCAGACATTACTATTAAGGGTTCTGACAAGGGTGGGGTAATTGTACATGATACGATGTATTATATTGAGAATATGAACAAAATGTTGTCTAGCCATGATTATGAATGTATTTCTAAATATGAATATACTAAGCTGATTACTAAAGGGCATGTTTTTTTTACATACATTTTGAATGAAGGGAAGATCAATAAGGAACTGTTGACTATGTTTTTACTGAATTTCCCAAGACTCCATTCATATATGGTATACTGTAGATACACAGATCACTGATTAACCCTCCATTTAGACCTATAGTCTCAGCTAATGAGTCACTGAACCAATCTCAAAGTTTTTAGAGAGACCGCCTAGAGTGGGGTTTGAGAAAACAGGTACTGTCATTAAAGATGCAACTCAGTTTTTACAGTAGTTACAAAGTTGGTAACAGTATCATAGGGCTAATGCTTGCTACTTTGCAACCTTAGATGTTGATTCCCTTTTTACCAGGATATCAGATGAAATTGGGATTTAGTCAGTGAAAGAATGTTTGTTAGATTTCACGGAATACATGCAGGCTTATGTAAAAACAGTGCCAACTGCTAACACTTGTCCTCAACAATAATGTGTTTCTCTTTCAGAAGAAAATATACAAACAGATGAAAGGTATAGCAATAGGCACATCCATTGCTAACATGTATGCAAACATCATTATGTATATTTGGGAGACTAGATTAATCTTAGCAATTGAAAATCCATTTAATAGTAAGGTTTTATTTTAGCGATGGTTCATGGATGATCTGTTTATCTCATATGGAGTGACAATGTAGAACAGTTTGATTTTTTCATTTTATTTCAAACACATCCAGCTTTTTAAAGTTTAAGAAAAATGTAGCCTTTAGTCATATCAATTTCCTTGATGTCACTGTATATAAGAATACTGATGGCACACTTGCTACTACACTTTAGGAAACCTGTGAAACAGAACTCTTATTTACATAGAAGTAGCTTGCACCCGCCGTTTATATTTGATAACACAGGAATCAGATGATGCGAGTAGCTCAATTAAACACATCTGACTGCCTGATGAATAATCAACTAAGGAAAATGACTAATGATTTTATATTGAGTGGATGTGACACCAAATTAACAAATAACATTACTAATGAAATCAGACAGCAACGTGCCACTGCTGCCAGATACACTTTCTCTGTTGAGCCAATTACTGATAGAAGTATTCCCTTGGTTTCTGAACCAAAGAGGACAGTGAGATGCATGCTAACTTATAATAAAAATACCAACATTGTTAGTAAAATTATAAGTAAATACTGGCATATTTTGCAGGATGTTCCCGAATTAAGAACAGTGATTTCAGATGGACCACAGCTTGGATATAACAGAAATGTTAATCTGAAACAGTTATTTTGTTATAAAGAGCAACCACACATTCCCACCCTGCTCACAACCACTAAGAAGGGAACCTTTAAGTGTGGAAACTGTGTATGTTGTAAGCATATCTATACTGACAGAGTGATTGTTCACCCAGTGAATGGTCAAGAATTTGAGCTAAGAGCGAGAGGGAATTATAATACTAGGAATGTAATATATTTGGCTTTGTGTGTGTGCTGCTGTGATGCTTACTATGTAGGTGAGACTAATCAAAAATTTAAACAATGTATCAGTATTCATATCTCTAAGATTATGAGATAGATATTAACTAATGCGCTGTATAAACACAAAGCTGACAGAGGGCTAGAGCATGATTGTAAAGTTTTATTTTGCATGCTGTTTATGAATCTTTGTGTGGTGGTAACATTTATCATTATACTGAATTAGATCCCGACCCATTCTCCAAAGGCTTTGGCTTCTTCACAAAGTACAAAAAATGCTGGATCCCATGTCATCGGATCCCAAAAGAAAGCTATTGGAACCAACAACCTCAGATCCAACTGATATATAGATGAAGTCTCCAAGAAACCACTCAGACCCAAAAACCTCAGATCCTACAGTTGTACTATCAAAGGTTCCTTAACCCTGCATACCTGGGTTCACAGTTGATCCAGTTTCTCCTCAGCTCAATGTAGAACCACTATTAGAGAAAGCAAATAATCCAAAAACAACGACAATGGATCCAGTATCAGTAGTTTATTGCACACAAGTTGCAGTCCCTAGCGCCTCGGCCTTCGCCTTCCAGGGGAATACAATTAACTGACATTCAAACATCTTTTATATATCCACCAATGAAATAGTTTAATTATACAATTATCAATAATATAATTATACAATTAATTATAAGAAAACTTTCCAGTTGCATTCTAAATTCATACCTCTAGGTGTCATAGTATCATATTTCAGTATAAAAACTGTTTCTTTATACAATAATATAGATTTTACTTTTTCTTCACATATATTCATACTTAAACTTTCTAAAACTGTAGCTAACAAATCCTTAGAATCACTATTATGAAACTCTTTAAAATGTACAGCAACAGGACTATCCATTCTTTCATGTTTTATGTCTCTCAAATGTTCCTGAAGCCGAGTTTTAAAAGCCCTTTTACTTTCCCCTACATAAAACATATTACAAGGGCATTTTAATGCATATATAATTCTTTCAGTATTACATGAAAATTGTCCCTTAGAATAAAATCTCTTATTATTGATACAATCAAATGTTCTATCAACATGTTTACAAGAAATACATTTGTTACATGGATATGTACCACATAAGTTAACATCTATATGTGCATTTAAATACATCTGTGGAGTAGAAAAAGTTGCATGGACTAGCATATCCTTCAGGTTTCTCCCCCTCTTATAAGAGAAAGTTATTTTTTTTGGAAAGATTGTTGCTAAATTCTTATATTTAAACAATGAAGTATAGTAATATTTTATCATATCACTAATTTCTGAAGATAACAAGTCATAGGTTATCACCATATATATTTTTGTTAGTTCATCTTTACATGTATCTACAAATATTTTATTATCATACCTTTGTTGTATTCTATTTCTTACTTCATTGGTTTCCTTCATTTTCTTTAATAATAACTCTATTTCTTGAGCATCATACCCTCTTTTAATATACAAGCATGCTATTTTTTCTAATTCCTTATTAGTTTCATCATTACCATTATTCAGCCTCTTTATTCTCATAAATTCACCATATGGCAATGCACTTATTAAATGAGGTGGATGACAACTACTTCCATCCAACAAATGTAAATCATTTTCAAATTTTCGTTTTAATATTTCCATTTGGTCCACCCTCTAAAGTTATATCCAAAAAGTTCACTTTGTTACCAACTTGGAAACTATCAAATTTCAAATCAAATTCATTTTTTTGTATATCATTCATAAATTCATGGGCCTCTTGTTCTCCGCCCTTACAAATAAAAATTAAATTGTCTATGTAACGATAATAACTAACAACATTCTTTATATAAAACTCTGTCCTATATAAAAATTCTATTTCAAAGAGATTCATCATAATATTAGCATACATGGGCGCAAACCCCGCCCCCATAGCAGTACCCTTTAGTTGATGAAATAATTGACCATCAAAACTGAAGTAATTATTCTTCAGACAAAATTCTATCAGTTCTACAATATATGCTGTCAAAGGGCTATCTCTTAACAGTTTCCCAACAGCTCTCAATCCGTATCTATGTTCTATACTTGTATATAGACTTTTAACGTCTGCTGTGAACCAGTACATATCCCTTGTCCATCTTAAGGGTAATATTTTTGTTAAGAAGTCAAAGCTGTCTTTTATATATGAAGGCTGTTTAATCACAAAAGGATATAAAAAACTATGCAGAAACAGACCCATATTATGTGAAATAACTACATGCCGAAACAATAGGGCGGCCTGGAGGTTGATACAAATCTTTATGTATTTTTGGGAGGCAGTAAAATTTTGCTACCTCACATCCTTTTGACGAAAATTTCCTAGTTATATCGTCTTTAACAAAATACCCTAACCTATATCCTTTATTACATAAATCTTCAAATCTTTTTACAGCTTCCTCATAATGTATCATGTCACATTTCTCATATGTCGTTGTATCATTCAGGTGTTCCCAACACATCTTAGCATATTGTGTATGATGCATCAACACAATTTTATTTCCTTTGTCAGCAGGTTTCACTATTATTTCTTTATTGGCTGCTAGTTCTGTAATTGCTTGCCATTGCTTTTTAGTCATATTATATTTAATGTTATTTCGTTTCACATTAAACTCATTGTAAATAGTCTCAGATGCAAAATCAATCATAGCTGAGAAATTTTTAATACCATCATGCTGAAAAGAAGGCATAAAAGTACTTTTTACCTTCACCTTACTTGTATCTAATCGACAATATGCATTATTTTCTATACAATTCTCATTATCAGACATACAGGAATAGAAACTGTCATCATAATCTTCTTCAATACTTAAATCTTTCTCAATAGATACATTTAAAGAATTATTCTTGTTATTTCCAAAAAAACACATCAAATTCAACTTACGTATAAAGCGGAAAAGATCACGCTTTAAAAAATGTAACCTAGGCAGTACCGTAGGTATGTATTTTAAGCCATGATTAAGGGCAGAAATAGTAACTTCATCAAATGAATTGCCACTCAAATTTATAACATAACTATGTACATCATTATTACATTTTTTTGAAACATTTTCTAAGAAATTAGTTTCTTCTAAAGCGTTTATACCTCTGTGCCGCTCCTGAGGCTTCTGAATATTGTCTCTGTCCATTCTCTGCATTAAAGGAACTTCCTCTAAACTCCTCTCTATTATCATATTCTGGACGTTTGTTCCTCCGAAAGGAGTTTTGAAATTGCTGTGGATTTTGAGCCGGCGGTAACACAGGATAGTCATTGTTACCTTCTCCGGCTTCACTGTCCCAATCTGTAGAAACATCAGAAAAAGTATTACGCCCGCCATCTTCTGTACGCCTTCCCTCGTCTGCAAACCTGACGTTCCGACGTCGCTTCTTGTTGTTGATTGGGCGACAGAAAGCCGAGCCTCCTGCATAATCTTTGATGTCACGATTTAATTTATACTTTTTCACATTCAACAACTCTTTTTCCATATCTATTAATTTGTTTTGTATATCTTTTAGACAAAGTTCCATTCATGACAGACCAGCCATGTCTGATAAGGTTTTACAGACATTACTGATATCAGTTTTAAGTCTCTCTTGTTTAATTTTATCACGCTCTATTAAAATAGTCACCCACTCAATAGAGCAACGGTGGGCAGCTTCTACCCATCTTTTTTGAAAGACTTTGTCAACTTCATCTACTAAATCAAACGGAGTTGTTGGATTTTTAAGAGCTCGCAAGCCCCTAGGTGTAATGTCTAATTCAATATATCTTTGTAGACTTAAACAATTTAGATGTACCGCTAATTCTTTTGACATTAATCTCCTCAGCTCAACTCCATTTCTGCAAACAATGTTGAGGAGGGAGTGTAGGCCACAGTCAACAACCTCGTCCATCAGATCCTCCAGAAGTCTTTCTTTGGCAGTTGTGTGGATACGATGATGAGGAAATTCCTCAGAGCTCAGATTCGGATGGGGGTTATTTCAGCTTTGGCTACAATTGGACCCATGGATCCAATCCATTACATGGTTTTGGAGCTCTCAGATCCTTGAACCCTGAGGGTGTCTGTGTCTGATCCGAAGGCAGCTATGTCTTTGACTCGACAGCCTCCCGGACAGGTTCTGCTCCTACTCCCTTGAATCAGGATGGCTGTCATAACTGAAGCATCAGTGCTAGATCCAGAAGGCCAGGGTCCACTCTGATGTGGTCTGAGCCATCCTTGCCCCTCAGAGCTTTGGCGCTAGATAGCGTGGGTCTACCTCCCTCCTTTAAGCATGGATCTGGGCAGGGGCAGGGCTTCATTGCTTCTGAGGTTTCAGCCTTGGTGCAACCTGCCACAGCTTCTCCCTGTCATTCTTGAGGTAGTGTAGAGGACTTTCTCTCTACAGACAGATTTGATTACGCTCTCATCCTTGGACCTTACATCTCTTCCTACTTTGGGTCTGAGCTCTGATCTTGTCAGACCTACTCAATATGGACAGCTAGTACCATCTAGCATGCAAAGAGTCACCATCAAGGAACTTCCCCTCTCTTCGGATACCCCCCAAGATCATCCCACTGAGGAGATTCCCTGAAAGAAAACATGCAAAAGGAGGTACATAGATTCCCCTCTTAGTGTCTCACTGGGGTGACCCTGATAAAGGGGAACAGTCCTTTAGATCTCCACCGGATGATGTCTCATTCAAGACAGCCTAGAAATTCTTAAGCAAAAATGTGGATGGTCTTAAGATACTCCCTCCCCAGAGGAGTCATTGTTTCTGGAAGCTTTTGGTTCTGGCCTATCTACTTCTTAGGTGACTCCCCTGGCAGATGATCTTGTCAATTTAATCATCTGCCATGCATGGAAGGAACCAGACTACATCAAACCAATTCCCCGATGCCCAGACAAAGTTTTGGCACCAGAGAAGGACAAACCTTATTGGAGCAAAGGAGTCGTCGTTGATACTATGGTTAGGCAGCCACAAAGAAGAAACTAGCAGAGCAGAGTTCCTCTGTCCATCCCCCAATAGAGTCTGTGGCATTGGACAGGTTAGAAAAGTGCATATTTGCTTCAGCAATCTTTGCCTTAAGGTCTCCGAATTACTTAGCACACCATGAGATTACAGAAGGATTTGACAAAGGAACTCTCCAAATCCCTCTGAGTCCATGTCTGTAAAGGAATACAAGAGGTCTTCTTCACAGCTGATCACTCTTTTGTCTATTTACAGTACATCCATGAGGTTAATATCCCATGCTGCAGAGGGTACCTCAGAGGTGACCAGTTCAGGCAGAGCTGTTAGGAGACTCACCTGGATGTGGTTATACAACTTTGCAGGGGCGTTCAAGTCTTCTTTCATCAATGCTCCCTTTGATGGAACATCTCTGTTTGGCCCTACTGTAAAAGAAACTCTTTCCCAGAGTGAACTGGATGGAAAGACCCTGTCTGCTGTAGAGATTCATAGGTTGGTACTAGGCTATCGGCCCTAGGGCCTATACAAGCCTAGCCATAACAATTCCCTGGCTATTTCTTCCCACACTATTTACTTCCCTGGACCCCTGTCTAGCAGGGATGTTAGACGCTCTTTGATGCTCTTTGCTACCCCTCAGTGATCCTTCTTCCAGAATTAAAGAGGAGGTAAGAAAATGTGATTACATAAATCCCAGTGACCTTTCCAGGATTCATGCAGGGAAACTCCACCAGAGGCAGGGGGGCAGGGGAGTTCAAATGGAAGATTCTGTCCTCATGGCAGAGGAAGCCTGCAAAACTAGGGTTTCTGAGATAATTTTTTGGATAGACTCTTTCAGCACTCCTGAAGGGTTCCCTGATTGCTCACCTCTGGAAGGCAGCTGGGGGGAGGCAATTGTCTTTGCACCCAGATGCCTGAGCTTCTATAACAAAAGATTCTTCGGTGATAAAAATATTATCCAGAGATTATATTCCATACCATTTTTCCAAATTTTCCCAAACAAAAGGAGAAAGCTTCCCAGTGTCCCACCCAGTTAGATAGAAGCTGCAGCTCAGGATATTCAAAAGCTGCTAGACAAAAGAGTTACCCAGGAGGTCCCACCAGACCAGAGAGGATTCAGGACATACTCAGAGTTCTTTTTAGTGCCAGAAAAGGCAGTTTTGGATGTAAACAATCTGAACCAGTTTGTGAAAAAGTCAATGTTCTGAACGTTCATGGTTCAGTCCATTCTGCCCTTATCATGCAAGGATGATTGGATGTGCTCAATCGATCTTCAGGATGCGTGCTATTACATCAAGATTAAGAGACAATCCCAAAGATTTCTTCACTTTCAGCTGGGGGCTAGTCACTAACAGTTCAGGACCCTCCCCTATGGTCTCAATGCAGTCCCCAGCGTGTTTTCCAAATGTATGGCAACTCACCTGAGACTGCTGGAATTCTGAGTCTTTCCATATCTAGATGACTGGTTACTCACTGCCCCAGCCAAGCATCTCTTAGAACAGTCCAGGGACTGTTTGGTCCAACTTTTTCAAAGGCTAGGCATTTCAACAACACCCCCCAAATCCTCATCTACACCCTGTACACAGCCTGAAGGCATAAGGCATAGGGGCTCAGATGAACACACTAAGTCAGACAACCTCCCTTTCTACACACTGTGTAGAGACCATCAAGATTCAGGTGCAGCAAATTCTTGTTCACCCTTCTCTTCCAGCCAGACTTGTCCTTTAAGCTGTAGGTTCGATGGCAACTGCCATAACCTTAGTTCCTATGGCCTGTTTTTATATGCATGTTCTCCAATGGATTCTAGCTGTTAAGTCATTTATTCTGCATCACCCACTGTCCTTCCCTGTCAAACTCACTCAAGTATGCAAGGATCATCTTCATTGGTGGATTCACTCAGATAAAGTTTACCTAGGCCATCCCTTTATTCTGTCTCCTCCAGTAGCCATGGTAAACATGGATGCATTCAATTGGGGTGGGGGGCATTTCTTGGGATGGACGGTCCAAGGCACATGCTCCCCCCAAGAGACCAATTCACTTATTAATATTCTAGAGATGAGACTGGTCCTACTAGTATTGCAGTCCTTTCAAGATGTTCTCCCTCTATGGATGATTGTGATACAAACCAATAACATGTCTATGGTCTGGTACATCAACAAATGGAGGAACCCGATCTTACCCCATTTGTTGAGAGGCAGTAAGAGTGTAGCGGGGGGAAATCTCCAACCACTTTCTTATGACTATGCACATACTGGGGAAATCCAAAGTACTAGCAGACAGACTCAGCAGGTCCATTTTGATGCATCACAAGTGGTCTCTCAATCAATCAGTGGGGTCAATCTTGCTGTAATCTATTTGCATCTCCCCACAAGTGCAGCAGGTTCTTTGCCTTAACCCCTCCTTGGGGGGAGTCACTAAGAGATGCTCTAGTCCACATTTGACCCTCCTGTCTTCCCTATGCTTATCCCTTTTACCTCTGATTCCCAAATTCTTACTTAAAGCACTTCAGTTGAAGAGTTCAGTTATCCTTATTGCCCCCTTTTGGTTTATCAAGTGTTCCCCTTCCTTTGGTCTCATCTTCGATATCCTTCATGTATATTGGACCTAAGTCCAGATATTCTATTGCATCCCTCCAGGATAAAACATCCTAGTATTCCATGCCTCAGACTCACCCCATGGTTACTCCAGTTCCATTGATAGCTAGACAGTCCAAGCTTTCCTCCCCAGTCCAACAAGTACTTCTGTCTTCTGGGAAAGCTTCTACAAGGAAGATCTATAAGAGTAAATAGAAAAGATTTTCACTGTGGTCTCTTCAGAAGGAAATTGATCCTTTGACTCCTGTTATACCTGCAGTTCTGGAATTTTTAGCATCTGTTTTTCAGGAAGGTGCTAGTTTTCTACAATAAAAATACAATTAGTTAGCTATATCTAATTTTCATTCAGGTGAAAAAGCTTCCTATTTAACTTCTTCCAAATTGTGTAGGACTTTTCTAAAAGACGCCTTTTTACTTAGACCTCCAGCGAAAGATCCATCATCTCATTGGGACTTAACAGTCATACTTAATAGATTGACCCAAAAACCTTTTGAACCATCAACCATATCTAAAATTTTTGTTCTGGAAAACAGCATTCCTGGAACTATTACTTCTGTGAGGAGGGTTTCTGAACTCCAAGCTCTGTCTTCCAAATCCCCATGTACTGTTTTTCACAAAGACGTAGTCTGTTTACAAACCAACCCAGCCTTCTTACCAAAAGTAGCGTATGAATCAAATTCATCAAAAAAAATTAATTTACCTGTCTTCTTCCCTAATTTTTAAAATAAGGGGAAGTACATGCTACTTCTTTTAGATGTACATAGACAACTGCATTTGTGTCTGCACAGGACAAACAATTTCAGCAAACCAGAACAGCTGTTTGTTTCTTTCTCATTGAACAGACTGGGATCTCCAGTTTCTAAAGTTACCCTGGCCAAATGGATTTCTGATAGCATTTTTTTATATACACAACAAGGCTTGTCCCTACCTAAGCCTCCAAAGCACATTCTACTAGGTCCTTGGCAACTTCTTCCACCTTCTGGTCTAGAACTTCCATTGATGACATTTGTGCAGCAGCTACTTGGTCTAATGCTGATATCTTTATTGCTCATTACAAACCTTTGCTTTGTTTTGGCAGTTCTCCAGAATATCTTTCCATAAGGGCCACCCAAGATTCACATAGCTGGGGACTCTGTCCCATACATTGAGGAAGAAAGAAAAGGACAACAGCAGATGTTAAAGTTATGTACTCACCATAACTATGTATCTGTATTGCCCATTTTCATTCTTCCTCAACTTCCCACCCACCTTCCTCCTTCTGTTCATCTTCTAAAGTGACCTTGTGGATATTGTGTAACCTTTTCTTCATGGTTTGAGCTCCAGTTTCACTGTTCATTCCTTCCTGCTCTACATTTTAGGATCTATAAGGCAGCCAACTCAATCTGAGGCTTTGTTGATTGACTGGGCACTATGAGTGTAGACTGAGGAACTCGAGAGTTGGATCCCAAGTCTAATGTACGTGGCTGAGTCGGATCCTGTACCAGTATGTTGAGGAAGAATGAAAATGGACAACACAGATGCATAGTTATTGTGAGTACATAACTTTGATTTATCCTACATCACAAAGAATGGTGTTCAGCAACAGCCAGGGTTATGCTTCTTACATGACCCCTACAGACACTAACCAAAAATGCCTCAAACCTGGCATGGAAAGACCAGAGGAAAGATTTCAAGATACAAGGGATATGAGATTAATTTAAAAAAAAAAAGCATATAAAATAAATGAAATGATGGCCTTTATCCAGACCATTTTGAGTTTTCAAGTTGACATGGAATAAAGAGGTTTTGTAAGGGATTACAAGTAAGCAGTTAAGGTAGAAAAATCAGTCTTTTTTCCTTGTGCAGAAAATGCAGACTAGCTATGGCTACTTCAGAAAGGGCTGTATAATCCAAATGACCCTAAAGGCATTCTGTATCCTAGCCTAGTAGAACTGTGAGGCAGGCAAACGAAGTAGATCAGCTGCATTCCTCTACAATGCTACATAGGGATGCTTTGCTTCAGTTAGCTGAGAGCAGCAGCTCCCCATGATGCTACACAGAAACATTTTCCTTCAGATAAAGGATATTTTGCTTCTCTAAATAACAGGTGAAAATTGCATGCTAAATCACACAAGGTTATGTAGTGAATATAATCTCCTTCAAATGGACAGGACTCTTTCTATATTCATTCACTTTAATCCTCCTCCTCCACAAAGCAGTCCAGAAGGTGAGGGGGAGGAGATGCCAGTCGTGCTCCCAGTAACATCCTTTTGGCACAGACAGCATTGGTTCTCTCTCATCATTTAGATGTGCATGGTGAAACTTCTTGTGCTGGCTTTGCATTTGGACCACTTCAGAAAGGTCATGGGGGCCATACTGTGCTCAAATCTAGAGACTTTGGAGCTCAATGACTGGATTATTTGAGACCGTGATAATGTGCTATCTTTATGACAACAAGAAGCCTAATACAAAGAAGTCCTAACCGTCACAAGTGGAACAGGTTTATTATCTGGTGCCACAGAAAGAAGCAGGACCTTTTGTCAGCATCATTGTCCTTGATTCTGCAATACGAGGCATACCTCTGTGAAGGTACAGCTCACAGTCAGTTCAGCATGCATGCCTTTGAATCCCCTTGCATCTTGACGACCTGTTTAACACTTCCTTAGGGGAGTTCTATATTTGAGACCACCTAGAAAAAGTGTATTACTTCTTTTTAATTTCTCCAAATTTATTTATTATTATTTTATTTAACATTTGTTTGCCAGGATAGTCTGACTGGACATCGTGTCCATTTTCTGTGGAGTCCTGGGGAGAAAAACTCCATAAGTTTACAGAGAGAAGAGACATTTACAAAATAGACATTACAGAGTAGTGGCATACAGATTGTAGACTTTACAGCCATTAGTATACAAGAAGAAGATATTCCCCGATTTGATCGAAAATGCAAGTGTACAAAATATACAATGAGAGTAGATAAGAACCTGGTAGAGCATTGCAAGATATTTCACAATTGAATAACAGTATATAAATGTTTAAGTTTCCATATATACATTCAAGCAAATATACATGTAAGAGCACATATACATTACACACACACGCATATATATATAACACACACACACGCATACGCATTCGCATGCACACATAAAAATATATACATACACACACGTACATACATTCATATATAGGTTATTGTTCACACATGGATAAGTATAGTTAGATGGTGATGTTTGTGTTGTCTAGGACAGATTGGGTGTAAAAATAATGAGTGGACGAGGCTTCAGGGGTCAATTACAGTTGCATAGATGGTTGGTGAAGAGGTATGTTTTAAGTAGGCTTTTGAAGGAGGGTGTGGAGTTTTGTAGTCTGTGGTCAGGGGGAAGGTTATTCCATATTTTTGCTATTTCATGGGCAAATGGTGATTTCCCCAGAGTTGTTTTTGCATGTGATGGTTTCAATTACGGCTTTGTTGGAGGACCAAAGTTGTCTATATGAATTGTAGAAGTTCAGCATGCCTGTCAGGTCGGGGGTTTTCTTTGGATAGTACCAAATTAGATGAGCTAGGCTGAGTTGATGGTACCTTAATAGGTTTGGAAATTCAAGCCAGTGCAAGGCTTGTAGGGAAAGGCAGTGGTGAGATCGTGATTTGGCATTGGTAGCGAATCTAGCAATTTTGTTGTAACAGATGGAAAGTTTATTATGGTCAGTTTTGTAAAGATTAGTTAGAATTGGGGATGCATAAAGTAGAGTAGATATGAGGTGGGCCCTGGCTATTGCAATTCGAGATTCAGTGGTTAGATCACTTTTACAGAAATAGAGGGAACCTAGCTTTTTGTGGACTTTAGTGATGGTTGTTGATATGTGCTTTGTGAATTTGAGTTGCTGGTCAATGGTAACTCCTAGGAGATTAGCCTCAGTGACAGGGGTGATTTGGGTTTTGCTGGCAGAGAGTATAGAGAAGGTAAGGTTGCTTGTTTTAGTAGAGTAGAATAGCATTAGTTGTGTTTTCTTGGGATTTAGTATGAGTTGTGAGTTGTTAAGCCAGTTCTCTATTTCAGAGAAGGCCTCTTGGGCTTTTTGTTGGAGAAGTTGGATGTTGGGTGCAGAGCATATAAGAGTTGTGCCGTCAGCGTATTGGACTATGTCGGCTTTAGAGGTAGCCAAGTGGAGTTGGTTTGTGAAGATATTCAAAAGAAGGGGTCCTAGGATTCTAATACCGTGATGGGAATGGACCCCATTCCTAAGTCAAAGTACAATTAAAGTTCATGAAATTAGTAATGTTTCACTCTTTGATGTCAGCCAGTAGTGCTCTTCGCAGCACCCAGCAATGTGCCCAGTAATGACTCCTCCTGCAATTCATACGGAGCTACATGGATTGATTGCATATTTAAATACGATTGCAGACTCTTTTTTATAAGACCTGTTGCTCCTACTACTATTGAAACTGTCTGGGTATCTTTCTTCCACATTGCTCTCATTTCTGCCTGCAAATTCTTCATTTTCTATGATGCTTTGTGGCTCATGTTTCCAGTGTTTTTCAGCCACTTCAGTACCATAATGTTTGCACAATCCCCAGTGCAATAGTCTTGCCACATTATTATGCCTTTCAGTATACAGTCCTTCTGCCATTAGCATATCGCAACCAGCAATGAGGTGTGCAACTGTTTCCAATTCGGTTTTATAAAACCTACATTTGTCTGTTTCTCCCATATGTTCAATAGACTTTGTAAACCAGCATGTACGTAGCCCACTATCTTGGACTACCAATATGTTCAATGGACTTTGTAAACCAGCATGTATGAAGCCCACTATCTTGGACTACCAATATTAACCTTTCATCTCTTGGTTTGAATTCACCTCCCTTAACCATTCCTGTGTTCGTTCTTGATCAACATGAGGTTCTTCTAGAAGTTTTCTATACTTGCAACTGTATCTATGCTTTTTCCCCATTTCTTGCCTTCTCATCTGGTCCTTCACCTTATATTCTTTCTTTTGTTTTTTGGCACATTCAGTTGCTGCCTGATTTTTATCTACTTCTGGTTTGATTTCCATTCCTGCTTGACGCCAATATGCTTCTGCTAAATTAAGCAGAGAAGTCATCTTAGATTTATTCTCCTAATGTTTCAAAACGTTCATTACATTTGGGTCTTGTGAGGTCAGCAAATATGTGTGGAGTCCCATGATTGCAGATCTATACATGTAATCAATTTCAAGGAGGCAATTTCAAGGAGGCCCATCCCTCCTTCGGAACAGGGAATATATAATTTTGGTCTTTCGGCTTTTTCCCGGTTAGGGGTTGCCACAGTGGAACTCTGGTCTGCTAATGATTGGCAGTGGATTTTTATGGTGCCGAGTTGCCAGCCCAATGCCCAACCTTCAAAGAAAGCACACCCATTCACTCACACACCTACCTGCATGTTTTTAAGCGTCAATCTTGGTATACACTTCTTCTTTCGGCTTTTCCTGGTTAGGGGTCGCCACAGCAGATCACCTGTCCGCTCATGATTGGCAATGGAGTTTTACGGTGTTGAGTTGCTAGCCCGGCGCCCAACCTTCCACAGAAGGCACATACACATACAAACTCACGTCTAGTGCAAATTTAGAGTGTCCAATCCACCTACAGCATGTCTTTTTATAAATCATTTGGTGAGCATGAAACATCCTTCTTGTTTTCCTAGCTAATCTATCCAACACGTTTTGGGGCCAGTCAGTCACTCCAGAACTGTAAGTTAGGACAAGAAGAGCAAATTGGTTTATAGCCTGGATTTTGTTCCTAGGTGTCAATGCTGTTTTCAGAATTAATTTAAGTCTTCTAAAGTATTCCCTACTAAGTTTTATTCGCATTTGTTCATATTTTATTGTTGATCCTTCATCAATTCCCATATATTTATACAATCCCCCTTGCTCAAGTTTTTTTATATCACATTCTTGTCCCAAACTGATGTTTTCCTGGTGCTGCAATTTTCCTGCTTTTAAAGGCTGCTTTTGCACAGTTATCAAGACCAAATGACATTCTTACATGATCTGAAAAAGTTTTGACAACCTGCAGCTGTGCTTTCAGTTCCTCATCTGATGAGCTTTAAACCATTGACAAAGAGAAGATGAGAAGTTTTTATACTTTGTTGTTTTTTAGGACCTAAATTGTAGCCATGCCCTAAGTTTTTAATTAAACAGCTTAATGGATTAATGGCAAGGCAGAATAGCAATGGTGACAGAGTCACCCTGGAATATCTCCCTTTGAATTTTTATCCCTGGGATAATAATCTGTCCTTTATCATGGCTTAGTTGCAAAGTGGTCTGCCCGCTGTTTCACGGTCACTGTAATATAGTCAATCAGTGTAGGGTGTATCTTATTCATTTTAAGCACTCTTTTTGATACTATCAAATGCTTTTTTATAGTCAGTCCTTGCCATACTTAAATCCTTCCCCTTTTTACAGTTCTCCAGTATGACTTTAACAACAAATGATCCTTTGTTCCATATGACTTTCTTTTATTGCCCTTTTGTTCTACTGTCATAATTGAGTTTTCTAAATGACTATAAAATCTGTCAGCATCAATTCCCATGTATAGTTTATATATCATCTGAAGGCAAGTTATTGGTCTATCATTTTAGGGTAGCTTGCAGGTTCACTCTTAATAAGGAACATTATTTTGCCTGTTGTTAGCCAGGTTGGCGTCTGTTCGGGGTGTGCATATAAATAGTTCTTACTCATGTCATGGCTAAATCCTCATGGAAAGATGTTAATACTTTTAACCAAAAGTTATATACTGCATCTGGGCCTAGGGTTTTCTAATTAGAGGCTTTTTATTAACTTTGTCTCAGTCTCTCTGGCTGTTACTTCATCCTATTTCATGTCCTGCATCTTAAAACCTCTTATTCTTTCTTTTACTTCTATCCATTTAGTATCTTTATGTTCCACAGGATCTTCATAGATACTTCTCCAAAATGTATCTACTTCCTCTTTTTTGGCAGTCTTTCAATTCCTTTTACCTTATTTCCCAATTCTCTATTAAACATTGTTTGGGTCATCAATAAATTGCTTATTTTGTACTTTTACTTTATATTTATCTGTGTATCTTCTAAGTTTTTCCACTTGTGCTGAAATTTTTAGTTTATTATTTGTGATAGTGCATGATAGATCCTGATCTGTTCTAATACTGTGCATTGCTTTAATCACATCTATCTTTCTCAGTATTTTTGTTGATCTATTCCCTCTTCTATATTCTTCTAAGTGACACTTCTTGTCTTAATTGCTTCATAGTTTTCTCTATTCGATACTTCCATGATGGTATTTGATTTCTCCCTCACTACCCTGTGTTCTTGTGATAGAACCTTATCAGTTATTAATTTAGCAGCACAGTAATATATCCTGTTTACTTCTGGTATATCACATGGATCTCTATGGACAGTTCTAATTACTGCATTCATTTGTTTTATCCGACTTCAGACTTTTGGGGTTTTATTGACCTTCTGCCGTCTGTTTCATTCATTGATCTTAATATATCTATCCATGTCTATTAAATCAAGCAACTCTTCTCTTAGCTCATTTTTTTCCAAACTGAGGCCACATCCCTTGTTTTCCATTTCCTGTGGGAATTCTATAGAAAGTTTTATTTATTTTTTTATTTATTTTACATTTGTTGACCGGGCTAGTCCAGCTGGATACATATCCATTTTCAGCAGAGGCCCAGGGAGAAAAGCTCCACAAGAGTACAAAACAATATTTGTTTTTAATAAAACAAAACTATAAAACAAAACTATAAAATAAATTCAAGGTTAACAAAATGGAAGTAGTATATACAATTAAGCTATTTTATGCAAAAAAGAACATATTGAAGTAAACAGTTGGGTAAAATAAGTAAGATGTACAATACAGGAACACACTTGAAGAGGTGAGTCAACATGAGATATTAGTGTGACAAAGAGACATAATAAGATATAAAAGAGAGTACAAATTAGTTGAAGGAGAAGTTAAGAATCTGGATTCCAGTAAGCAGGTAGATTATGCAGACATTGATATATGGAAATTTAGTGAGAAGACAAGAGAGGTTAGTCTGGGTTAAGACAGGTGCATAGCTAATGTCTTTTAAGGTAGGATTTAAGCCTGATTTTAAATTGTGAGAGTGATGGTAGTGAGGTTAGGTCACTGGGAAGAGAGTTCCAGGATTTACCCACGGTGTTAGAGAATAGGGAGTCCCCTGCCTTGTTGTTGGCTTTTTGTGTTAGTACTAGCATTTTAGTGGCTGAGCGGAGGGTATTGAGGTTACTGTAGGGGATGATAAGGTTGGTAAGAATCGGTGTGTTACTAGGTTGATACAGGATTTTATAAGCAATTATTAATTGTTTAAGTAGCAGTAGGTTAGGTAACTCTAGCCAACCAAGATTTTTGTAATTATTACAAATTACAAATGTAATTATTCTATAGCATCTTCCTGTGGCACCTTCTTTTCAATTTCATCCTGTGCCATCTGTTGCTCTGTCATATAGGAACTCACTGGCCTATCATTCCTCAACATTGACTGCATCAGAGTTCCCACATTTCCTGTTCCTTTCCTTGCTGTCTAGCTTCAAGTGAATGTTTATACTGATTTCCCTTGGAAGGCTCCAAAATATCTTGATATGGCACCTGACCAATTGCTTCCTGTTCCACTGGTTTCCCCTTAATTTGGATATCCATTGCTCTGTCCTGTTATGGTCCTTTCTGCATTTTATTTTCTACACTGAATCCTTCATTTAGGTTCATAGGTGTGTACTAGGCTAATGGCCCTGGGGCCTTTACAAGCCTAGCCATAGGATTACCCTGGCATAGTGCCACTTGACCTTAGTTCCCAGTGTCTCTGTCAAGTAGAGGCACTGGAGTTATCCCCGGGGTGAATTTTCTGTTTCCCATCCACTCATCAAGATTTCTCTTGAAGAGGGTCAGCGAGGTGCTCTGCTTGACATGTATGGGAAGTCTGTTCTATAGCATGGGCAGTCTTTGGGTTATGAACCTGTCCCTCCATCATGTTCTGTTAATTGTGCTAATGAGGTTGAGGTCTCTGGAGCATGTGGTGTGGAGGGATTGGGATTTCTTTAGCTGTAGCATTTCTAACAGAGCTGGGTCAGATATGGCTTTGTAAGTCAAGCAGAGATTGCCTCTAAGTAGCCGATATGAGACAGAGAATAGTTGGAGTTTTTTTACTCTGTCCATATAGGACAAGTGTTTAAGGCCTAGGATCCTCTTTGTGAGGTACTTTTGCGGCCTCTCCAGTTGTTGCAAGTGTGTAGTGAGGTACATACCAAATGGGGAATTGTACTCAATGATTGGCCTAATGAGGGAAGAGTAGAGGGAGACAATGACTTCTTTCTTCCTGGATGCAAAACCCTTAGTAATGAGATGTGCCACATAGAAGGACTTTCTGACCACAGTGGCGCTGTGGTGATCAAAAGAGAGGTTGCTGTCAACCTGTGTTTCCAGATCTCTTATAACTCCTTCTGTGTTCAGTGGATTATCTCAATGTGGTAATTCATGGGAACTGGGTTTTTCCCAAAGGGGATGATGACAGATTTTTTTGGCATTGAGCTTAAGACCATGGTTCTTACACCAGTTGTTGGTCACAGTGAGGCCATTTTATAGGATGTCAACATCACTTGGGGAGTTAATAATAGCTCACAACTTACAGTAGTCTGCGAACTTTGTCAGCCAGAGTCCCTTTGTCTTGGCCTGGACTTCAGAGAAGTAGATACCAAACAGGAGAGGACCCAGGACCGAACCCTGTGGGACTCCACTCATGACTAATCGGCAGTCTGACCTAGAGTCAGCTACTTACACACTGTGGGTTCTATCTGTGAGCCAGTTTGCAACCCACCTAGTGATATAGGGGTTGATGCCAAGCTTAGTGAGTTTTTCTATGATTCCTGAGTGGGGAATGGTATCAAAAGCCTTGGCCAGATCAAGGAAGGCTGTATGAACCACCTTGCCTTCATCCACAGCTCTGGTGACTGACTCAAAGAAGACAACCAAGTTGAGCAGGCATGATCTACCCTTCACAAAACCAAACTGTATGGGATCCAGAGTTTGGGGATTCCCTATATCCTTGTTTATTAGGTCCATGATGCGTTCCATAGCTTTGCATATCAGACTCGCCAGGCTAATGAGGCGATAGTTCCCAGGGTCTGTAGTTGCTCCTCCTTTGTGGAGAGGGATGACTGTAGAAGTGCACCATTCAGCAGGGACAAAGCCTGAGGTGAGGCTGTGATTGAACAGGGCACACAGGTGAGGTGTCAGTTCACTCTATAGTTCATGTAGAACACAACCAGGGATAGTGTCAGGTCCCATAGAAGCTGTATTCTTGGTCTTGGATAGTGCTGTTTTAACCTGTGCAGCAGTAATACTGGGTGCCTGGCAATCTACTGGTATTGTGATTGGTCCTTTGGGGGGGAGGGGTAAAGTTGGTACTGAATCTGTCGGCCAGTATACTGGCAATATCTGTTGGCTTGGTATAGGAGGTACCATTAGGCAGTAGCTCAGAGCAAATCCGGGTATTGCCGTGGAAATTCTTTACTTAACTATAGACGGCCTTATGGTTGTCTTTACTATCTCCTGCAATTCTGTTTCCATACCTAGCCGTAGAGGATTTGATGAGGGATCTCATCTTTTTGTTGAGGCAGATGAGAGTTTTTCCAGTCTTGGCACTTCACCTTATTCCACATCAGTTTACTCCTTCTGTTGTAGAGTTTGTTTATGGCAGGGGACCACCAGATTTGGCTTCCTTTTTGTGGAGGAGAGTGTCTAGGTTCTATTGGGTATGGTGAGCTCCATGCATTTGTGTACGTGTTCGTACAGTGCACTGGTGTATGATTTTGCGGCCATGCAACTATTCTCCATTTGCATGGGTGCTGTGAAGTTAGCCACCTCTGATTTTAGGATCCCAAAGTTAGCTTTGGAGAAGTTTTTCATGGTGGTTACCTTTGCTGGGGGGTTGGGCGGGATGTGGATTTCCAAGGTGATTAGTTTGTGGTCGGATCTAACCAGGGAGGAGCTGACTATTAGTGTAGTGCAACGGTCACCTATGTTAGTAATGACCAGGTTAAGGATGTTGCTACCTCTAGTGGGGGTAAGAACGAGCTGGTCCAGGACATTGGAATTAATGAATGTTTATACTGACAGAAGCTTCAAATGCAGGTACTCCATAACCTCAGTTTCTATTTCTTTAACTTCTCCATTATTAATCTCCTTTTCTACTAGTTTTCCTTATCCGGATTCCTTTGCCTGTATTTCTCTTCAGTTATCTTTGGTGTTGCTCTTTTTGCATTGATTAGTTTTGCTTTCTCCTTTGCATAAATATAACACCATATTAAATCTCTTTTTCTTTCCCATGTCCATATTTCCTCTTCAGATGATTCCTGATCTTTCTGTTTCTCCTTACTTTGGGGACTCACTCCATCATGCTGTGATGTAACCTGCATTAGACCTTCCACACCAAATCCTTCACTTCACAGGCACTCCACTCCATAACTTCAACTTCTATTTTTTTAACTTCTACTTTACTAATCTTCTTTTCTAAGTTCCATCTTTGTGATATAACTTTTTTATTGTAAAATGTTCCATATCCAGATGCCTTTGCCTATATTTCTCTTCGAATATCTTTAGGGCTGCTTTCTCTATATTGATTAATTTAGCTTTCTCTTTTGCATAAATATTGCACCATATCAAATCTGTCTTTCTTTCCCATGTCTATATTTCTTTTTTATATTGTTGAAATATCTCTAAGTTTTGTTGTTTATATTTTCGCACTTCCTTAGATACTTCTTTTTCCAAACAGATCTGTTGTATTAATGAATGCAAATTTTCATTTGAAGCTTCTGACAGTTTTTCTTGCGGAAGTATTTTTCTTTCCTCTAATTTCTCTCAGTCGTTTTGTATATCTTGTGTCTGGAAATTCTGGGCTTTTGCCATAATAGTAACAATACATAATTTCTTTCTTATCCTCAATAGTCCACTCTATCGTCTTTATGGCTCTTCTTTGGCCTATCAGTTTTTGTGATTTTTGTGGACTGCTACTTCCTTCTACAACAGGGGGGGCAATCTTCCCCCTGGGCCTGGACTGGCCACATTGTAGGAATGTTTCCTTATTTTGAGGATTCTACACTGTTATTTTTTCCAGTCCTGGCACCAGTGCTTCTACCAGGATTGGGCACTTTTTTGTCCTGGGTCTTGTGCACCCAGCTATCTCTTTTAATTTTTGACCTACTTCTGTCCATGATATATGCTATATAAATACAGTCTATATGTCAGTGTTGCTGTGGTGAGATTTTGTGAAAACAGGGTCCACCTCATGAAGGTACTCACCAAGACTTGAGGCTGAATTCAATTTCAGCACTACTCCTTTCCTTTGCTTGCTGACTTTTCATCTCTCCATTCAGACCCCATGGGGTCACTCCACTGTTGGACTTCAGTAATGTCCTAGAAAAACTTCACTTCCTCCAAAGTGTCTACCCTGGAAAACTGCTGTGTTGCTTTCTGTATCTGAAAAGGCTCTTTAGACTGGTTCATCATTGTAGTTAACAAATGGAAAAAAAAAACACCTCAGTTAGAGGAATTTCAGATTTACAGGCTCTTATGTGTTTCTGGTATTCCATAAGAACATAATAGCCTTAGAACTGCTCCCTCTTTTAAGACAATTCTCAGACAAACTAATATGTGAGAGGTGTATTTACGTAATGTCACTGGAGGCAAAGCTGCCACATAAAAGTACTCCTAATGTCAATAAGGTTGTCAGTGGTACACATGCTGCACCCATCATACACAATTCAAAGCAGACATAAACCCGCATATGCTGAGGTACTTAAATGTAATGTTCCTAAACCCCAAAGACCTCCTACGTGAAGTACACATAAGAAATATCCCCAGCAGCCCCAAATCCCCTCTTTTCAAAACAACACCCACATCAGCACATGCAGCCACATCTCATGGAGCCTCTACTTCTAAGCCCATAAGGTAAGCCACCACACAATCCAACATCTGGTCAGTGTAGACTCCATCATGAGACACACTAATGTCCCTCTCACCAGGCTGAGTAGGGAGAAAGTCACAGTCAGTTGCTTATCAGGAACTAGGATCCACCACATTACGCACACACTCAGATCATTGGACCACAAATACTAGTATGATTTATAGTCCACATGGGTGTAAATGACCTGAGATGTACCTCCCTTGACTATATGAAGAGAGACATCATGGAGCTCTCAGAATATGTGTCTCCAGGCAGGTATGCGCCTAGCACAGAGCAGCATTTTACCTTCTCCAAGGATGATGCCACAATACGAACAAATGATGAATGACTTAATTAGCTTAGTTTCTGGTGTCATTCTAAGGGGGTGTAATATTTGTCAGCATTGGAAGGAGATGGTCAAACCATGGTGCTGTCCCAGAAATGGTCTGCACCTCTCCCCTCTAGGCTTTTGAATATTAGATAAATCATTGTCGTCCCCCATAGCGCCTTTTTAGGCAATGCCAAACTGAAAGTACTTCTGACATAGCAATTAAAAACCAAGAAAATCTAAAGGTATTACTGCTGAATGCTAGGAGTCTAAACAAAAAAACTCCACTCCCTAAAAGCTCTCTTCACCCTAGAGAATGCTGATGTCTGTGTGGTCACTGAGACATGGTTTAAAGCTGCTGAGAGAACACCAACAGTGCAAGATTATAATGACTTCCACACATTTAGACCAGCCACTACACAGTCGGGGACTAAAGGTGGAAGTGTCTCAATTTACATTAAAAAAAAAAAAAAAAACATGCCTCAAGGCTGGTCAAACAGAACAATGCAATTAAGCTACTCCACGTTCAAATCACCAGAGGTAAAATCCAATACCACTCCATTGCAAGCTATAGGTCCCCCTCTATGACCCAGGAAAACCCATACCATGTGTTTAAACTTATTGTAAAGAATCCAATACCATGTTCATGGGTGACTTTAATTACCCCACTATTAACTGGGAATCCTATACGACACCAAATGTACAGACACAGAGATTCCTGGATTTTGTAAACACAAACTCCCTGGACCAGATTGTCAATACACCAGCCAGGAGTACAACCATACTGGATTTGGTCCTCACTAAAATGGGAGAGTGCTGCACACACCCTCGTGTAATGTCTTCCCTGGTAAGGTCAGGCCACAAAATGGTCTCATTTGAAGTAACAAAAAAAAAAAAAACTGAACCCCAAGCTAACCCTGGAATATTCAACAACTATTCTAATGCTAACTTCCTGCTATTAAGTGATAACCTGGCAACATTTCTAGTCCCCATAAACCCTGAGAACACTACTGCCTATGCAGAACTGTTCACAGAAACCCTATACAAACATGTTAATAGCTGCATAGAGGCAGCTGTATCCACCAGGAAGTACAGAACTAACTCAAAAAACAAGCCACCTTCAGTATGCTATCAAGGTGAAGGAATCGAGAATTTCACCTAAAACATGGACAAACAATCCTTGGGAAAAAATGTAACTCTTATTGAGACATTAAAAATGAACTCTAAATAATTAATGTGTAACTTTATACTTTATTAATTGAATATTATAAATTTTTGTTACAAATTTCATATATTTTATTAATTTTTTCCCACCTTTGTTCAGGTCAATTGTACATAGTGTATATAAAGGTTTATAATACTTGTTTATTGATGATTGTATTGTTAAACATTATATTATTTGGAAAATAAAAAATTTGAAAAAAAAAAAAAATCAGTAGGCTGTATAGCAGAAGGAAGAAAATCATGGCAAAAATTAGGAGGTGCAGCACCCAGCAGGATAAAAGTACTCTTATCAAACTATTAAACAAACGACTTGGAGGGCAAAGAGTGGAAAGTTGGCATAATGGTTAAGGTGTTTACTTTATAGATACAAGGTACAGGGTTTGATTCTCACATGAGGTAATTGGTTAGGCTTAAAATGGCCCACAAGAGCAGTTAGGCTAGTACTAACCTATAAAGACAGACAATATCCTACGATGCCTTCTAAATAGCATGAAACATGACCTAGGCCTTCTGGGATTGCTATTTAACTGTAGCCTCCAAACAGGCTTCGTGTCTTATGAACTGAGAACAGCAACAGTCATCCCTCTGCACAAAGGTGGGCCATCTACAGATCCTAGAAACTACAGACCCATAAGTCTCACTAGTCTTGTATACAAAGCCATGGAAAGAACTGTCATGGTAATAATCAGTAATATAGTAAACAAATTATACCTTACAACCCACTAGCTATGTCATTGTACTAACCCAGACTAAGATTTCTCTTCCTGTTATCCTAAGTTATAGTACTAATTACTACTCCCATTATAGCCACTTTAAGACCACTACCTTCTAAGTTAGACTTATTGTACCCAGGAAAGTCTGTATGAACATGTCACTGCCCTTAACTAATTCTCCCAATCTTGTTTATAACTGTTCTTTCTCATGTGCCATATTTATAACTTTGATTTGGGAATCTCCCACAGCCTTCTGAATACTCTTTACTTCTATTATTGTTTGGTCAAGAAAAAAAAAAGAATGTTTCTATTTTGTTTTACTTTTATCTATCATGATTGGTAAGTTACCATGTAAACACTTGTTTTGTCTGACAAGTGAACTGTAACTGAAGTTGTAATGTTCTGTTTGTTCTTTTTTTTTATGTGGAGCTTTTCTCTCCGGGCCTGTACTGAAAATGGACATGTATCCAGTTAGACTAGCCCGGTCAACAAATGTAAAATAAATACAATAAACTAAACCTCCAGGCACTGGACCTAACCCAGTTTGGTTTCATCAAGGGTAGGGCATGCCTACTCAAGCTGGTGAACTTTTTTGAGAAGGTCACCAAAGCAATGGATGATGGCAGAATGGCTCATATTGCCTATCTTGACCTGGTTAAGGCATTTGACACAACACCCCATATGGTCATTGTTGACAGACTCAAAAGGTTAGGTATAAACCCATATGTCTCCCAGTGGATAGCCAGCATACTCACAGACAGGACCCAGGAAGTTAGAATTGGGGAGTCCACCTCTAAAAAGATGTCAGTCACAAGTGGAGTCCCTCAGGGATCAGTCCGTAGACTGCTCCTTTTTGGCTTTTACTTCTCTGAAGTCAAGGCCAATGTCAATGGTCTCTGGCTGACTAAATTTGCAGATGATTGCAAATTAGGAGCTGTCATTGAATCCCACATTTACAGAAATATTCTCCAGGAAGGGCTGACAAAGACAAACAACTGGTGTCAGAGCCATGGACTAAAACTGAATGCAAGAAATGCATAACACTGTCCTTCGGGAAGTCATCCACCCCTGGTAACTATCATGTTGACAACACACCCCTTAGAGGTGACCCAGGAGTCAGGGAATTAGGAACACACACAGACAATAATCTATCTTTTGACCATCGTGTCTACACTAGTGAGGAAATAATTCTATGTTGTGCAACTTATAAACAAAGGTATGGCATCTAGGTCCAAGGAAGTCATTGTTCCATTGTATTTGGCATTCATCAGACCTGTCATTGAGTACAGTGTCCCCTTTGGTATGTACCTAACCAGGCATACCCAACAAATTGAATGTCCATAGAGGTTCCACACTAAAAGAATACAGGGCATAAGTAAAATGTCCTATGGAGACCATCTCAAGGCCCTATCCCTCTATTCTGCCTCCTACAAGCTGTTGAGGGAAGATCTATGCCTGACATACAAGGCATTGTCAGACCCCACTCTGATGGACCTCCTGCATATCTGCAAAACAAACAGCACCAGAATTACCCATTTTAAAGATTTAAGCCTTGCCTGTGAAGTAAATAGAACCTGTTGGAGAGACATGTATGTATCCCAGAGACTACCATCTCTGGAACAGGTTCCTCATCCATGTGAAGCAGAGATTCTCCCTAACCCAATTCAAGTGTAACTTGAACAATTGGATGGGGAACAGGAAATTCATCCCTAGCTTGACATCTTTGTCTGTAATAGACACAGGCAACCTGTAAATGGTTAGTCTCCCAGGCCCCTGCCTGTAAATGTTTCTCCCAAGCCTCTGCTTACACTTATTAAGGGTACCAGAAATTGTCAGAGATTTGGGATACATGGCTAGGCTTAAAAAGGCCCTTGTGGTCATTAGCCTAGTAAATACCTATGAACAAAACAGGTGGCTGTATTCTTCCTCAGTCAAACTATATATTTGCCTCTTTCCTAATACTCAGATCAAAATAAAAATCAGTATACATTCCATAGATGTGCAGACAACTGAGATACTATGCAGACAATATCAAGAACATCAGTAACTCGGATGAACTGTTTGCATTTTTTATAGCCAGGAAGGAAAGAAAACTAATCTCCGGTTAACAAGTGGCTGGCCCATTGTATTACTACTTTCTTACTCTTATCTTGGGAAAAGGCTGGAAGACAACTGTCAGAGCCCATGTTGCTAGAGCTATGACAAGCACTTGGGCTTTCTTTGTGGAGGATTGAGAAGAATGTGTTTCAGAAGCTGCCACCAAGCCTTCAGTCCATACAGTCTCTAAACAGTGCAGGACAGACATTTATTTCTAGGGCAAGGGCTGGGTTTGCTGCTACTGCTGCCATTCTCCTGGGCTTATTTACAATCCACCCCTACCGATTCTTTCACCTCAAAATCTTTTTGTGAGCTCTGAGAATTACCCCAGTAGTCAGTGCTGCTGCAGTAGTGATCTTTCAAACATCAACTATTATAGTATTATTTACACAACTGTACTTTCATTAGATTACTGTTGCAGTATTGGTTTTCCTACTGTGATCCGCTCTCCTCTCCTCCTCTTTGTATTTACTCCCTCTCCCTCTTCCCTTGTTAAGACATTAGGTCTGCTCATGTCAGGATAGATATGAGGAACCCAGTTCCTCTCCCAGAGAATGTCCATTGGTGTTCCTTTATAGTTAGGATTCTTAAAGCCATGTCAAGGAGCAAACAGGGTGGCTATCCAGTTGGTTTCCTGGGCAAGAAGGCTTTGCAATGGTGCAGGCAGACTCCATCTTTATGCAGGGAATGTGCTGACATCTATAAGAGGTGGACATCTGCCCAACCTGGAGAGGAAAGGATGCTGACCTCTAGAAGTTGTCCGGATTTCAGGCCTTCTATGGCAGAAGTACCAGTAGTCAGTGCTACTGTAGCAGTGATCTGAAAAAATATCTACTATTACTATGGTAAGTTCTTACATACACCTACTTTTTTTTATCCTTACCCAAACCATTGTTAGTCATTATTATCTATATTTTATAGCCAAAGATTATTGTATTGTATAACATTACTTTCTATGATGATTGTCAATGTGTAATAGGTGATTTTGCACAGTTTTCTTAATATTTATAATAACTGCTAAAATGTGATAAGTGATTTTGCAGTTTACTTAATTTCAGCTTTTGAAGCAACTTAGTATTTTAAGGCAATTCTGTTTGCAGATGTATATGTGCTTGTGTGTTTCATTTTCTTTTTCTTTCAGCTGCTCCCTTTAGGGGTTGCCACAGCAGATCATCTGTTTCCATTTCTTCCTATCCTCTGCATCTTGCTCTGTCACACCAACCACCTGCATGTTCTCTCTCACCACATCCATAAACCTTATCTTAGGCCTTCCTGTTTTCCTCTTACCTAGCAGCTCCATCCTTAGCATCGTTCTCCCAATATACCCAGCATCTCTCCTCAGCACATGTCCAAACCAACTCAATCTCGCCTCTCTAACTTTGTCTCCAAAACATCCAACCTGAGCTTATCCTCTAATATACTAATATCTGATCCTGTCCATCCTCGTCACACCCAGTGCAAATCTTAACATCTTTAACTCAGCCATCTCCAGCTCTAACTCCTGTCTGTTCATCAATGCCACCGTCTCCAACCCATATAACATAGCTGGTCTCACTACCCTCTTGCAGACCTTTCCTTTCACTCTTACTGGTACCCGTCTGTCACAAATTGCTCCTGACACTCTTCTCCACCCACTCCATCCTGCCTGTACTCTCTCCTTCACCTCTCTTCCACACTCACCATTACTCTGAACTGTTGATCCCAAGTATTTAAACTCATCCACCTTTGCCAGTTCTACTCCCTGCATCCTCATCATTCCTCTGTCCTCCCTCTCATTCACACGCACATATTCTGTCCTAGTCCTGCTGACCTTCATTCCTCTCATCTCTAGAGCATATCTCCACCTCTCCAGGGTCTCTTCTACCTGCTCCCTACTCTCACTACACATCACAATATCATCTGCAAACATCATAGTCCACAGGGACTCCTGTCTGTCAACCTGTCCATCACCATTGCAAATAAGAAAGGGCTCAGAGCTGATCCTGATGTAATCTCACCTCCGCCTTAAACACATGCAAAACTCCTTCTGCAGACCTCCCCACTGTCACACTGCCCTCATACATATCCTGTACCACTCTTACATACTTCTCTGCCACTCCCAACTTCCTCATACGATATCACAACTCCCCTCTAGGCACCCTGTCATATGGTTTATCTAAGTCCACAAAGACACAATGCAACTCCTTCTGACCTTCTCTAGACTTCTCCATCAACACCCTCAGAGCAAACATTGAATCTGTAGTGCTCTTTCCTGGCATGAAACCGTACTGCTGCTCATTAATCATCACCTCCCTTCTTAGCCTAGCTTCCACTACTTATTCCCATAACTTCATGCTGTGACTCATCAGTTTTATCCCTCTGTAGTTACTATAGCTCTTCAAATCATCGTTATTCTTAAAAATTGGTGCCAAAACACTTTTCCACTCCTCAGGCATCCTCTCACTTTCCAAGATTCTGTTAAACAAGCTGGTTAAAAACCCCACTGCCATCTCTACTAAACACCTCCATGCTTCCACAGGTATGTCATCTGGACTAACAGCCTTTCCTTTCTTCGTCCTCTTCATAGCTGTCCTTACTTCCTCCTTGCTAATCAATTGCACTTCCTGATTCAGTATCCCTGCATTATCTGACCTTTTCTCTCATTCTCTTCATTCATCAGCCCCTCAAAGTACTCTTTCCATCTGCTCAACACACTCTCCTTGCTTGTGAGTACATTTCCCTCGTTATTTTTTATAACCCTGACCTGCTGCACATCTTTCCCAGCTTGGTCCCTCTGTCTAGTTAATTGGTACAGGTCCTTTTCTCTCTCCTTAGTGTCTAACCTTTCATACAGCTCACCATACACCTTATCCTTAGCCTTCACCACACTCCTCATCTCCTTGTACTGCTGTCTTCTTTCTTCATCTCTCTGACAATCCTACTTCTTTGCCAACCTCTTCCTCTGTATACTCTCCTGAACTTCCTTATTCCACCACCAGTTCTACTTGTCCTCCTTCCTCTGTCCAGATGTCACACCAAGCACCTTTGTAGCCATCTCTCTTACCACCTCTGCTGTGGCTGCCCAGCTATCTGGTAGCTCTTCACTGCCACCCAGTTCCTGTCTTTACTCTTCCCTGATCTCCACCTTACAGTTATCCTTTTCAACTTCCACCATTTGATCCATGGCGTTGCCCTCACTGTCCTCTTCTTGATCACCAACATCATCCTACAGACCACCATCCTATGTTGCCTAACTATGCTTTCCCCTTTCACCACTTTGCAGTCTCCAATCTCCTTCAGACTGGCCTTCCGGCATAGGATATAATCCACCTGTGTGCATCTTCCTCCACTCTTGTATGTCACCCTATGCTCCTCCCTCTTTTTAAAATATGTATTCATCACAGCCATGTTCATTCTTTTCGCAAAATTCACTACCATCTGACATTCTGCTTTCCTCTCCTTAATACCATACCTACCCTTCACCTCCTCATCCTCTCTGTTCCCTTCACCAACACACCAATTAAAATCCACTCTAATCTCCACTCTCTCACCCCTTGGTACACTTTCCACCACTTCATCTAACTCGCTCCAAAATTTTTCTTTCTCATCCATTGCACACCTAACTTACGGAGCATATGCACTAACATCATCATCACACCATCAATTTCCAGCTTCATAAACATCACTCTATCCAACACTGTTTTCACCTCCAAACCATCTTGACATACTTTACCTTCAGGATAATCCCTACTCCATTTCTCCACCCATCCACAACATGGTAGAACAATTTGAACCCACCTCCGATACACCTAGCCTTACTCTCCTTCCATCTGATCTCTTGCACGTACAATATATCAACCTTCCTTCTCTCCATCATATCAGCTAGCTCTCTCCCTTTACCAGTCATGCTGCCAATATTCAAAGTTTCTACCCTCATTCCACACTCCTAACTTTCCTCCTCTCCTCCTGCCTCCGGGCATGCCTTCCTCCTATTCTTCTCCTCCTTCTCCTTTGGCCAACAGTAGCCCAATTTCCACCAGCACTCTGTTGGCTAATAGTACTGGAGGCAGTCGTTGTTAACCCGGGCCTTGACCAATCCGGTATGGAAAATCTGTACTGTTGTCAGCATATTTGCTCTGGCAAAAATTTTACACTGGATGCCCTGATCTAACCCTCCACACAAAGTAATACACTGGCTTGTGCATCCCGCAGTGGCTGGAGTGTGTGTGTGTGTGTATACATACATGCATACACACACACACACACACATATATATATATATTAGAAAACAAATACCCAGTAAGACGCCAAAGTCCAACTTAAGCAGGTAGCACAAATGAAGAAAAACGAAGCAAAGTTGGACACTGCTGACAGCTTAAAAAATCTTCTTTATTCTTAAAATCACAAGATAAGCGCTTTCGGGATGACCCTTCTTCAGATAAATAAAATGAATGAGATGGTTCACTTATATACATATAAAAGCCAATCACATTCAGAAATAGCAAGCACATTCAGTGAAAGACACGCCTATTTTTCAAAATAGGCTTAATTGGTATGTAATCATTTAAACCTGGCTTCCTGTTTGCCATTAAGCTAGCATTAGCAACCTGCCGTACAACCAACATAGTATATTTAGCAGAATGCTGTCAATGCCAAGGTTTTTATGTGGGTAAGACGAATAGCATGTTCAAAGTAAGGATTCTTCAGCATCTTTCCAGTATTAGGAATAAAGATGAAAGAAATGCGTTATGTAGACATGTGATTTTGTATCCCACACATACATTTAAATTTAGGGTTATTGTAAATGTTAAACCCAGCACTAGGGGGGGTGATATTGTGCTTCAAACAGAAACTGTAGAAACAAAATGGATTGCTAGCTTAATGGCAAACAGGAAGCCAGGTTTAAATGATTACATACCAATTAAGCCTATTTTGAAAAATAGGCGTGTCTTTCACTGAATGTGCTTGCTATTTCTGAATGTGATTGGCTTTTATATGTATATAAGTGAACCATCTCATTCATTTTATTTATCTGAAGAAGGGTCATCCCGAAAGCGCTTATCTTGTGATTTTAAGAATAAAGAAGATTTTTTAAGCTGTCAGCAGTGTCCAACTTTGCTTCGTTTTTCTTCATATATATATATATATATATATATATATATATATATATATATATATATATATATATATACTATACTATGTCCTGCTTAATTATTCTTTGTATTTCCTGAATGAACTTGCTGCATATTTTTATCAACATCTTTGGAATATCCTGTTTAGTACTTTGTACTTATTTTTATCAGTGTTTATCTTTCATTGGCTATTCTTAATTATTGTTCCGTTATAACCTCTTGCCTTGCTTTGGAGATTTAATTTGTATTTGAATGTTTCAGTCTAGCATTATCAGTGATCCAAGGTTGTCATTGTTTTTGGTACATCCTGCTTCTGTTTTGCTGCTCTTCTGTTTTTTGATATGGACCTAGTTGCTCTTCACCCATTTGATACCTAGCTTCAGACTCCTGGCTTACATGTACTTGGAAGAGGTTAGAAATTATTCAAAGCCACTGGACAAGGGCAGGCAGGAGCTGGATTATTACTCATCCTGACCTGAGGTATCTGGTTGGATTTAGAATTTCTCAGTGCCACCAGGCAGTGAAACATTGCAGAGGTAAAGGTTTTCCTTCTCTTATGATTGTACTAAACAAGAAAGTAGGATCTACCTCCTTTAGTACCCTGTCCAGAGCCATATTTTCATGACAGATCAATACGAAATAAGCCATGTATTGTTGCAGGCTTGCTGTACTGGTTTATCTTGACTTTTATTACAGAGAATTGGCTGGATGAAATTTTGGCCTTTACCTCCATCCAGGTTTCTGGGTCATCCATTGTCCTAGATAAGTCAAAAATAATTAGAGAAAGGTCAGACATTTGCATTTCTTCTGCTTTGGAATTGGTCCAAGTTGATGTTAGCGTGCCATCTCCTTTTAGTATGCCTTGGGATAAGGAGTAAATAGCAGATTCCCGTTGAGCTATATATAGTCCACTAGGCTACCACTGGGCATTTTGCAAGAGTTCTGTGACTTCCTTCACAACCTCATAGTTCCCTCAGGTGACTACACTTTGGATACTTTCGTGCTTGGGTTTGCAGGACTAGTGAACTCATCCTAGAGCATCTCAGTCTTTTAGAAATCTTCAGCTTCATTCAGGTCATTTCCGTTGCTACCAATAGATTAGACCTGTCACTGAATTTTAAATCCCAGTTTAATTTTTAAATCATGGCTCTGTTGGTGGAATCTGTTTCCCATTCAGATAACTTCCCGCTCCATTTTAAATTTACCTTCCCTGTTTCATCACCTCCAGATGTGAAGTTAGTTTCCTGCTACGATTTAAGCTTAGTGAAAGAGGAGACTGTCTCCCTTTCACTCAAACACTGCTTGATAAACTCAGAGTACTGGCTCCAGAGTCATTTGTCATGGCTTATAACACACAGCCCTGGCAGATTGCACCAGTTTGTGTGTTTCCAAGGTCTGTTGCAGAGAAACAACAGCCATTGTTTGACCATGTGTTGCTCTTGCTTTATGGCTATAGAAGGAGTTTGGAGCCAAAATGGCATAAAAGCCTCATTCTCAAAGATAAACTTAGTCTGGATGAACACTATATTCTATACTAGAGATCTCACATTAGAAGACGTATTTTTTGTCCTTTTAGATCTCCACTGCACTGAATAATCTGGCTGCACTTCTCTGGATGACTGGTAGGCTGTACAGCTTAATTTGCCTTATTAATTGGAAGTTTCCCCTTCAGATCATAGTGAGGAGGTCATTTTTTTCCAGTGTATCTAAGATAAGACAGTTGCACAAATTAGTTTAGCCCCTTAGGATTTGCAGTGCTCCTTGCACTGACTTTATGGATTTTTGCTGGGAGAGGGGAATATAACTATACTGGCTATGACAAAGTGATAAAGGTACTTTCACCTACTTGTCCTACCTATTGCAGCTTGGGTCCTTACCACACAAGTCTGGTTCAGACCTGCCTTACATTTCTGGGTCTGATTATTTTTCAGATTGTGTGATCCTTCCTGAAGGAAGGAGGTATTCCCTACTTCCTTTGTCCCCTCTCCCTTGAAAAGGACTCTGTTTAATCCTGCCTGGAAAATGAGCTTCCCTTAAAAGATTATCAGGAGGATCATTTACACCCAGATGTTTTCTTTCTTACTACTTATGACTTCTTAAACCTTTGTTCATCTAGTTGTAGGCTGGGGCGCAGTACTAAGACTGCACCTATTTGTATAGTTAATGGTATGCTGATGGCAGTAGATCAGTGCTTATATATAGTGCTGATCCTATTTGATTTATTGGTGTTTTTTGATACTAGAGACCATGGGGTGCTTATTAGCTGCTTGGAATATTATTGCAGCTTTACTAGCATCATTCTCATGTAATTTAAATCTTTTACTGTGACCAACTCCCAAAACATGGTATCTGGTTTTGACTTGTCTTCATTCTATTCGGGTTGCTGGGTGTCACAGTGTTCCACTCATGTTCCCTTATCATTTATGGTATATATGCTGCTGTTTAGGAAGGTAATTATATGGAGAAGTGCCTAATATCAAGCTTATGTCGATGTTCAGCTACACCTTTTCTCTCAGCATACTATGTTTGACTTTACAGACAAGAATGTTAACCCATCATTCAATAAAGATCTGCATATTTTTTCCTCTGGACTTTATTATTTTTCCTAAGTTTTGCTAGTCTGACCAAGATCCGACATTCTGAATAGTTATCCTTATTCCTAATCGTTTACTTTACTACCCTTTAAGACTGCTTGGAATACCTCTCAAAATCTCAGGGTAAGAAATCTGGACAAAACCTGATATAGTGAGGGAACAAAGGCCCAATAAATAGGAACAGATTTTAAATGTTGCTCATAGAAAGTTGCTAGAGTAACAGGTTTTTCATTGTCATGTATTTTATGAAAGATATGGAGTCTGAAACTCAAATGTATGTCATTATGTAGTGACTTTAATCCTCATTGATTTCTCAGAAATCACACATTTTATGGGGAACAGACCAAATATATGAAGCAAAATGTGCACATTGTGCAAATATCCAGACAGTTGAGAGGTATGCTGTGTGGATGCTGTCTCCCACTTGCTAATTACTCCAAGAACATGCTCTGCTAAAAAGCTGAGTTGCTGTGCAGACTGCACAAGATAATCATCTGAAAAGAACAGTATCTTATAGTCCTACATGAGCATTGTCACTATTTTTCAAATAGTGGATCTGATTGTTAATTTTCATTCATTCCTTAACAACTGGGTTTAGACCCGACCCTTGGATCTGACTCAGTTGTTTTTTACAGTTCATGGCCATTAGAACTCTTGAGCTCCTCCCTTACCCATAATGCATTATCCCCTAACATACCTCAGATATTATTTGCTGTTTTTGTGTTTGGACATGGACTCTGAGCTGTCGAGTGTTGGTGATTTATTGATGTCATTGCTGGTATTTATTTCTCTCTCTTCCCCTTTTATACCATTGTTGATAGCTCTTTAAAAAAACCCTTTTCTGTCTTTCTTCCTTTAATTAGAAGTACAGTACAAAATGGCAGAAAAGCTTTTAGGCTTTAAAAGAATTTAAGCAATGTGTGTATAAACTTCTCTTGTCTGATTCACATGATTTGTGTATTTATTGCTTTAGGCCCTGTTCATTTAAAATTTGACTGTGACATCTGGAAGTTAATTAATACTCAAGCAGTTGTAGATCATAAAAATAAGTTAATTCTAAAAGGTCTATTCCTATGACTTTTTCAGAGTCACTATCTGGGGTTCAACCCCCCTAAAAAGTATAAGATAGAGCTCAGGAAAAGGCCATCAGATCCACTGGGATCTTCTACTCCATCTTCAGATCCGACAGTGCAGCCAGCTCAAAAACTATCTCAAAAGTTGATGTCAGATGTCCAGTCTGCTTCCTTGTATCCAATAGGATCAAATCTGAAGCACTTACCCCAAACAAGGCATGCATCTTCTTTGGATCCAGTACCTTCTGGAGTGCCATCCCCATTCTTGAAGAGACATCAGTGTTCCATGAGTAGGGAACAAGTTCCTTGAGGGATGGGCAATTGTCAGGATGGAAGATGACACTGTGTGTGAATTTAAGTTGGTAAAGATCGAGAAGGCTAGGTAGCTCGAGCCAGTTTAATTTATGTAGAGCAATACAATGGTGGATTTGGTGGGGAAGGTTAGCTGCGAAGTGGGCTATTTTGGTGTAGCAAGTTTCCACTTTGGTTAAGTCTGATTTTTTAAGTTGGTAAAGAGGGGGAAAGCATATAGGAGTGTAGAGAGGAGGAAAGCTCTGGATATGGCTAGTCTGGTATTGTCAGTGAAGAATGGCTTCCTTCTGTACAGTGAGCCAAGTCTGACGTGAACTTTCTTAATTGTGATGGCTATGTGTTGGTCAAATCTGAGTTTGTTGTCAATTGTCATGCCAAGGAGTTTTGTAAGCTCAACTGGTTGGATGTTTGCTACTCATAAATAGCATTAACTGTGTCTTTTTGGGGTTGAGGATTAGTTGTGATTTTCTTAGATATGTTTCTGTATCATTAAAAGCTTGTTGGGCTACTATTTGGAGGTCTGATAAGGTATCTGTTGAGCAGATTAAAGTTGAATCGTCCGCATACTGAACTACTTTAGCATGTGTTGTGGATGAGACTAGATCATTAGAGAAGATGGTGAAAAGAAGGGGCCCTAGTATGGATCCTTGGGGGACTCCGACTGAGACATGCAGAAGTGAGAGTTCAGATTTCTATTGTACTCCTTGTCTGTCAGAAAGATAGCTTGGGAACCAGGACAGGGAAGTCTTTGATAGGTTTAATGAGGCAAGATTATTAAGGGGTTTTTAATGGGAGACAGTGTTGAACACTCTTGACATGTCTAGGAAGATTGATGCTACTTTCTGGTTTAAATTTCTGAGTTGGCTGATGGTGTTAGAGAAATTAATTAGGGCTGTGGTGGTGCTGTGTTTCGGTCTGAAACCATGTTTGGAGGGAGAGATAAGGATGTGAGATAGCAGGTATGGAGTAATTGTAGTAATATTTCTTCTGATACTTCTATGGAGCATCCCACCAAAGTCCCTAGGAAGAGAAAGTGCAAGAGGTGGCACTTAGAGTCTCCTCGAGTCACTGAAGATACAGATTTTGATGAGGGGGAAGGGTCCCCAAGATCACCACCTGATGATGTCTCCTTTGGAGACATTCTAGAGATCCTCAAACAAAGGGGTTGTTGGTCTACCGATAACTCTTCCCAAAAGGAATTGGTATTCCTGAAAGCCTTTGGGTCTGGCCCATCTACTTCCTGGGTAACTCCACCCACAAGCTCATTGATTTGATCTCTAGGCGAATGTGGAAGGAACCCGATACTGTTGAGCCGATCCCAAAGAGACCAGAGAGG
Source organism: Protopterus annectens (assembly GCF_019279795.1). Lineage (NCBI taxonomy): Eukaryota > Metazoa > Chordata > Ceratodontiformes > Protopteridae > Protopterus > Protopterus annectens. The sequence goes on along the minus strand of NC_056725.1, from coordinate 696,038,137 downwards.
ATTTTGCCACTACCGAAAGGGAGAGAGATTTGGAGCAAGGGAGTACCAGTGGATGCCATGGTCATGGTGGCAGCCATAAAGAAAGAACTTGTGGAACAGAGTTCATCTCTCCATCCCTCTAACAGAGAGTCTAGGGCATTGGACAGGTTTGGAAAATGTGTATATGCTTCAGTGATCTTTGCACTCAGGTCACTGAATTATCTGGCACATTTCACCAGGTTGTAGAAGGACTTGGTTAAGGAACTCTGCAAATCCCTCTCTGGGACTAGTACTTCTGAGGCACAGAGCTCTGTTGCCTCACAGCTGGCTACCCTACAGTCAATAACACATTTATCCATGAGGCTCGTTTCACGTGCAGCTGAAGCCACCTCAAGGGAAGTGTCTTCAGTTGTTTCTATTAGGAGGCATGCCTGGATGTGCTTGTGTGATTTTGCAGAGCCTTTAAAGTCCTTGTTCATCAGTGCACCTTTTGACTGTAGTTCATTGTTTGGACCTAAGGTGAAGAACACACACTCTAGGTGTGAGCAAGATGGAAAGACCCTCTCTGCAGTGGGTGTATATTTTTTGACCCCTTGCAGAACCTTCTTTAGGATCAACTAGTTGATAGAAAGACATTGTTCAGAAAGTCCCAGGGTCTTTTCCAAGATCCACATGGAGATAGTTCCCCCAGGGCAGAGGGGGGAACTCAAATGGAAAACACCACCTACATGGCGGAGGAGGCCCGCAGAACCAGGGGTCCAGAGATTCTTTTTCTGACAGGCCCTATCAGTGCTCCTGAATGGAGGCCTAATTGTCTACCTCTGGAGGCAAGCAGAGGTCATCTATCCTTGCTCCAGAGAGCCTCGCTACACATTACAAAAGATACGTGGGGACAGAGGATTATTTCCAGAGGTTATATAATTCCCTTTTCTCTTACCCCTCTCTTAACAGTAAACATTTGTGATGTTCCACCCTGTCAGAGGAAAGCTGCAGTGATAGAAGTAAAGAAGCTGCTAGAAAAAAAGTCATCCAAAAGATCCCCCCAGATCAGATAGAATCTGGAACTTACTCAAGATTCTTTTTAGTGCCAAAGAAAACAGGGGACTAGAGACCACTTTTAGATCTCATTAATTTGAACAAATTGGTTCTGTATGCAAAGTTCCAGATGGTCACAGTTTGGTCTATTCTGACTTTCCTGCATAAGCATGACTGGATGTGCTCAGTAGAGCTTCAGGATGCATAATATCACATAAAAATGAACAGGCAGTCCAGAAGATACCTATGCTTCTGGCAGGGAGCCAGTCATTACCAGTTCAGAGTTCTGCCCTTTGGCTTCACCACAGCCCCCGGGTGTTCACCAAATGCATGGCAGTAGTAGCAGGTCACTTCAGACTGCAGGGATTCTGGGTGTTTATGTATTTGGATGACTGGCACATAACCACTAAAACCTGGCATCTTCTGATAAAAGCTCGAGACTATGTACTCCATATTTGCTGTCTTCTAGGGATTAATATCAATCATGACAAATCTCAGCTAGAATCAACTCAGACACTAGAGTTCTTAGGGGACTTTGCTCAATACAGTATCAGTAAAAGCTTCCCTTCCTTTACCAAGAGTTGAGACTATTCAATTTCAAGTCAAAAAGATAATTCGGAATTCTTCTCTTTCAGCTTGATTTGATTCTGAAAGCTTTGGGAATCAGTGTCAGGTGAAATACTTCGGGTACCATTAGCAAGATGTCATATGAGAATTCTTCAATGGACCATAGCAACTCCGTGGTCTGTTCTACACCAACCTATGTCCACCCAGATCAGAGTAACTCAGGCATGCAAAAATTACCTATTTTGGTGGATGCATTCAGATCGGGTATTACAGGACTATCCCTTTATTCACCCCCAGCCCAAAGCCATGGTGACCATGGATACTTCCCAGATAGGGGGGTACTTCTAGGGTAAGACAATCCAAAGCACATGGTCCCCCAAAGAGGCCAATATGCATACCAGTGTTCTGGAAATGAAAGCAGTTCTCCTAGCATTGCAGGCCTTTTAAGACTTACTCTCTCCCTTCTGGAACTATTGCAATTTTGATGGACAATATGTCAGTGGTGTGGTACATTAACAAACAAGGAAGGACAAGATCTTATTCCTTGTGTTGAGAAGCTATGAGAGTGTGGCAATGGGCAATCTCATCCAGTTGATTTCTGATAGCAACGCACATTCTGGGGAAATCCATCATAATAGCAGACAAGTTGAGCAGGTCCATTTTGTTACCTCATGAGTGATCTCTCAACATGCGAGTTGTGGAAAAGATGTTCCATAAATGAGACCAACCTTGCTGTGACCTCTTTGCATCTTCCCTCAACAACAAGTGCAGTGGGTTCTTTGCCCTGATCCCCCCACCAGGGACTCACCAAGAGATGGTCTCCTCCACGATTGGCCCTCCGTCTCCTCTATGCATATCCCCCAACCCCCTTAATCTCCATGTTTATCCAGAAAGCATCTCAATGGAAGAGCAGAGTCATCCTCATTGCCCCTTTTTGGCCTCACCAGATTTGGTTCCCCTTTCTTTGGCCTCATCTAGTTCACCCACCATGGATTCTGGATCCAATTCCAGGCCTCCTGTCTCACCCAACAGATGATTCACTCGGACATTTCAGGCCTAAAGCTAACTGCTTGGTTTCTCCACTTCCATAGATAGCCAGTCAATTTAGACTCTCCTCACCTGTCCATCATATACTTTTATTTTCCCATAAAGCCATCACTAGAAGGGTTTACAGAAGTAAATAGAAAATATTTGTTTTTGTGCAGCAAAAAGACATTGACCCTTTCTCAGCAACAATACATAATGTTCTTGAGTTCCCGACTTCAGTCTTTAATGAAGAGGCTAGTTAATCAACTGTTAAAGTACAACTAACTGCAATTTCAAATTTTCATATTGGAATTGACAGTTATACCTTAGCTCCCTCAAAACTTTGTACGGTCTTTATAAGGGGTACCCTTCTTCTGAGACCCCCTTTTAAAGATCCTATTCATGAGATTTAAATTTGGTATTATGAGCTTTGACTCAATCTCCCTTTAAACCATCAGCAAAATGTGAGCTAATTTTTTAGCCTGGAAAACTATCTTCTTGATGGCTATAACCTCTGCTGAATGACTTTCAGAACTTCAAGCCTTGTCTTCTAAACCTCCTTATTTAATATTCTGTAGTTATAGAGTAGCACTATGAACCAATCCTTCCTTTCTTCCTAAAGTGGTATCAGAATCCAACATCAATTACACCAGTAATCTTCCAGTTTTCTTTACTTATTTCACAAGTGAAAGTGAATATGTTATGTTTGTTGGATGTTCACAGACAGTTATATTTCTATTTGCACAGAACAAAGAATTTCAGAAAAACAGATCAATTTTTGTTCCTTTTGTGGAATCAAAAATTAGGCAAGCCAGTTGCAAAAGTAACTTTAGCCAAATAGCTGGCAAACTGCATTTCCTTTGTCTATAACAAATTTGGCTTGTCCTCACCAAAACCACTCAACCAGATCCATGGCAACATAATCAATATTTCTATCCAGGTCTTCCATGGACGGTATCTGTGTGGCTGCAACTTGGGCTAATCCTCATATTTTTATTAATCATTACAAATTGGATCTGATCTCAAGGAGAAGAGCAGCCTTCAGCTCAACAGTACTTCCTTAGAATCCTCCCTGGAATTGAGGTAACTGAGGACTCTGTTTCAGTTGTTGAGGAATTAATGAAAACTGACAACATCAGATAAAGAAGTTATGTACTCACCATAACATTTCATCTGTGTTGTCTATTTTCATTCTTCCTCAACTCCCCTCCCACCAACCCCTTACCTTTTTAGCTATTAACTCCTGGAAGAATGAGAAGGTTATAAAGGACTAATGTTTTGTTGGTTGAGCTTCAGGTATTGGTTCCTCTTGTCAATGTGCACATTTTTCTTTTTAAACTATAAAGACAGCAAACAAGGTCCGAGGTATATTTCAGGATACAGAATTATGGGTAAAGGAGGAGCTGTAGTAGCTATGAGCTATAAAAAACGGAGTTAGATCTGAACCCAACTGTTGAGGGAAAAATGAAAATGGACAACACTGATGGAACGTTACTGTGGGTACATAACTTATTTTTTTTACCAAAGTGGTATGGACAAATACTTAAAACTAAAGCATATGTGTGCCTTAGTATGTGATATGTATCTGTGTCAGTTAAGAAGTCTGTAACAGTACAGTGTAGATGTTCATCGTGCATACAGCTGCAGTCATAACAGATGGGTTCTCCTGCCGTCAGGAGGGTCCTCGGTCGGCCGAATTCCAAAGTCTAGGTCCGTTGTCAGTTGTCGTCGCTTCTTCTCTGACGTCAGTGCGACAGGGGTATAAAGGAACCAGCTGATGCCATTTTCCTCAGTCTTTCTTGTCGCGCGGTGCCCGAAGCAGAAGCAGTTCGCAAGTGCCGGTCGGCCAGCTCCTGAGATTACGAAAATTTGGAAACCGAAGTCTTCTTAAAAGCTAAGTACCCGTTGAAACTTTTCTTGCCTCAGACCGATGTCAGACAAAGTTAATAATTGTATTTCTTGTGGGAAGCAAATACCACATAAGGATTTTCATTCCCTCTGTATACCTTGTTTAGGCCCAGACCACGACGTCTCGGTCTGTCGCTTTTGTGCTACATTCAACAAACGCACTATTAAGCATCGGGCGGAGTTCGCCCAGCATTATTTTGGGAAAGCATTTAACTATACTATGTCGTCGGATACTCCAACTCCGGTTTTGTCTAAAAAACGCAAAGACAAGGACTGACACACGAGGTCCGCGGCCTCTACCGACACCACGCCAAAGCCGACTACACGTGGTCCGGTTCTCAGCGAGGCGCCTACGCAGCCCCTGACTACCGACGACACTTCTTTGACAGTGTCTCCTGTGCCCGAGGTCGCAGGCTCCTCAGCCCACACCCCGACTACAGATACCGAAGCCACTCTTGGCGTTGAAACTCAGAATGTGGACAGGTCCACCTCCACTCAAGGTGTCTTCAGACCTTCCTCTTCTTTCTCCATCAAGGCTTTCACAAAGTCTAAAGCAACCATGCACTCTAAGAGACCAGCTACACAGGGCCCATCTCCAGGCCCCCTGCCTAAGAAACAGATGCTTAAAATGGCTGAGGATTTAATTACTCTTATCAGAGGTTCTCAGCCCCACGGGACAAAGGCCCAGAGTGGAGGAAGATTCCCCCTCCTCTGATCAGGGCTCCATGATTTCAGAGCACTCTGATGATCAGGAACATTCTTACTCCCCTTTTGAAGACTCTGATGCGGAGGAGTCCAACCCTTCTGTCTCCCCCCCAGAGGATTACTCATTTGGGGAAACTTTGCATACCTTAAGGGAACACTTCCACGGGGAAGGCCAAGATTATTCAGATTCCAAGAAAAGGCTCAGGGAATTTCTCTTGCTACCTCAGCACAGGCCTCTGGCTATACCTCCTGTCTTGGACATCCTAGATGATGTTTACTCGGAGGCTTGCCTTAACCCGGACTCTCTACCTCCAGCTCCAGTTAAGCCAGACAGGTACTACAGGGTTCCGGACTCACACCAATTTTTATACAAAAGCCATGCTGCTGACCCCGAAACCATCTCACAGGGCCCCAAGGGAGTTAAGGCCTCCATTGCTAAAAATCCATTACCTTCCGAGAGAGACTCCAGATCCTTAGAAAGGTGGGGAAAAAAGGTATATACCTCGGCTACCTTATCCATGAGGGCCTTAAACTGTCAGTTTCATATGCTAAAATACCAACAGTTTTTGTTATCACAATTGAAAAGTAAAATATCACAACCTGAACAACCAGACTTGAAGGAGTTGCAGGATTTGATGCATAGTGCAGAACAAGTGGGTAAGCATACCTTACAATGTGGTTTTGATGCTCTAGAGGCCTCATGTAGAGCTGCTATTTCAGGATCAGTCATACGTAGGCATGCCTGGCTCAAGGAACAAGCCTTGCTTGATCATGTCAAAGCTAAATTACTAGACGCCCCTCTTCAAAAGGATGTACTATTTGGTGCTAATGCTGAGGAGGTGTTAAGGAAAATGGAGGAAAAGGCTAAATCAATGCAAACTGTGAAAGAATTTCTACAGGTACAACCCCTATGTTTTAGTAGAAATTGGCCTTCCAAAAGCTGGTCCTTTCCTGCCACGGACAGACCCCAAAGAGGCAGATACAGGCACCCGAGGGGCAGAGGACAATCCCAAGGTTCATTTAGAGGCAGACAATGGCAAGCTCCTACACAAAGAGGTGGTGAGGATAACTCGCAATCTTTCAGAAAGCAAACCCAATGACTTTCCCCTTTCCATGCCAACCAAGTCTCAAATGGCAGCCCCCTTAGGAGGAAAGCTGGCATTATTTTCAAAAAATTGGCATATTGTCACAAAGGACAAATGGATCCTGGACATTATAAACAGAGGCTACAAATTCCATTTTCACACCCTTCCAAAAATGAGAGGCATGCTAAACCTGCCACACAATCAAAGGGCAGAGGCACAAAGGCAAATTACAGATCTCATAAACATGAAAGCTATTTCAGAGGTACCTACACATGAACAAGGTCAAGGTTTTTATTCCAGGCTATTTCTGGTGCCAAGGAAGGGAAAAGATTGGAGACCTATTTTGGACCTATCCATCCTAAACACATTTCTACTCGTACCAAAATTCAAGATGCTCACTCTACAGCAACTTCTTCCCATGCTGGGCAAGGCGTCTTGGCTGGTAACATTGGACCTCAAGGAGGCATACCTGCATGTCCCAATCAGACAAAATTGCAGAAGGTACCTCAGATTTCTTGCAGGTTCAACCCATTATCAATTCTCTGCATTGCCCTTTGGCTTATCTACTGCACCCAGAGTATTCACGAAATGCCTGGCATCAGTAATTGCCTACTGCAGACTTCAAGGGATACGAATATACCTCTATTTTATGACTGCCTGATCCAAGCGGACAGCAAGCACATTCTTCTGAAACATCTGGCTTATGTAATAAGGTTGTTGAACTCTCTGGGATATACAGTCAACAAAAAGAAATCAAGGCTAATACCTTCTCGGAAGATAATTTTCCTGGGTGCCAATTTGGACACAAACACCCAGATGGCCTACCTCACGCCAGAGAAGCAGGGGCAACTAATTCAATACTTCAGAACACTGGCAAATTGCACCAGGCTGACTGCAAGGAAAATTCTGCAGGCTCTGGGATTCATGGCATCTTGCATCTTACTAATCCCATGTGCAAAGCTGCATATGAGGAAACTACAATGGTACCTGAAAAACATATGGTCTCAACACAGCCACAGTTTGGAAACAATAATACCACTAATTCCATGTCTGCAAAAGGAATTTCTGTGGTGGGCTCAAGCATGTCAAACAAACACAGGTCTTCCATTCAGCAAGTCTCAAGCAAATCAAGTCATCACAACAGACGCCTCAGACTACGCCTGGGGGGCGCATATGACAGATCGGTGCATTCAGGGCAAATGGTCCCAAAAAGAAAAGCACCTTCACATCAATCAAAAAGAAATGCTAGCAGTAATAAATGCTATTTTAGCTTTCAAGGACCTTCTACAACCAGGTCAACTATTGATAAGAACGGACAACACCACAGTTATGTGATACATAAACAAACAGGGAGGAACACATTCTTACCCCCTATGCAGACTGGCCATGTCACTTTGGAACATGGCCATGGACTTACAAATGGAACTACAAGCTCAGTACTTGCCAGGCAAGGAAAACATGCTGGCAGACAACCTAAGCAGGAATATGACAGATCCACATGAATGGAAATTGCATCCAAAAGTTTTTACAGAAATAACCCAAGAATGGGGACGGCCAGACATAGATCTCTTTGCCTCCCACAAAAATCATCAATTGACAAAATTCTGCTCAAGGATCTCCCATCCAAAGGCCTGGAGAGTGGACGCTCTCTCTTTCAGTTGGACATCAATGACAGTTTATGCCATCCCACCTCTTCCTCTGCTGCCCAAAGTTCTACTGAAGACCAGAGCAGACAGACCAAAGATAATTCTCATTGCTCCGGACTGGCCAAGGCAACACTGGTACCCACTCCTGAGGAGCCTGACGCATTCCCCACCATGGACCCTGCCTCTAATGCCTCTTCTTCTGACTCAGCACAGCTTCAAAACTCTTCACAGCCAGCTAAAAACACTCAATCTAGCCGCATGGAAGATTCCTTAGCATCACAACAGGCCCTACTCTCCAAGGAGGTGCAGGATGTCATTTTGGAGGCCAGGAGGCCAGAAGGCCATCAACTAGAAAAGCTTACTCCGCAAAATGGAAACGTTTTTGTGTCTGGAATGAGAAAAAGGGCCAGGATCCTGGAAAACTGAATTTACCTCAAATACTACAATATTTGGCTGAACTGCTAAGCAGTGGACTTTCTTTCTCCTCCATCAAAATCCATGCCTCAGCCATTTCTGCAGAATACAACACTGATCCACCTTTATTCTCTCACCCTCTCTTAAGACAGTTCCTCAGAGGGGCTAAGAATTTAAGACCTCCAAGGAAACAACCAATACCTGCTTGGGATCTTAATTTCATTCTGGAAAAACTGACCTTGCCTCCCTTTGAGCCAGCTGCCTCATCAGATTTGCAATATTTGTCCTGGAAAACAGCTTTCCTTCTGGCTATCACCTCAGCTCGTAGAGTTTCAGAACTACAGGCTCTCATGGCTGTCCAGCCTTTTATCATCTTCCATCAGGACAGAGTTTCCTTACGAACCAACCCGTCCTTTATGCCTAAAGTGGTATCCAGGGTAGCTTTAAATCAGGCCATACATTTACCTACTTTTTATCCTAATCCTCAAAACAAAGGGAGAGATTACTACATTCCTTGGACATCCACAGACAACTGCGTTATTATTTGCACAGAACAAAGCCTTTCAGAAAATCAGAACAGCTCTTTGTGGCCTATGTAGGAGCTCAAGGAAAGCCAATTTCCAAACAGACAATCTCAAAATGGATAGCCCACTGCATACGCTTTTGCTATTCCTTTCATGGCAAAACTGTACCTACAGGCATTAGAACTCATTCCACCAGGGCCACAGCCACCTCTGCAGCCTTCCTCAGAGGAGTTCCTACCAAGGATATTTTGGAAGCAGCCACTTGGAGTTCTGTGCATACCTTCTCCAAGCACTACAACCTACCATTATACTCCAAATCTAGAGCAGGCTTTGCCACTGCAGTCTTGCAGGGCATTTTGGCTCTTCCTAGTTCCACCTAGTGCCTACCACCCCTTTCTTAGCTTTGGGATTCTACCCATCTGTTATGACTGCAGCTGTATGCACGATGAACATAGTACAGTTTTGTACCTACCATAAATGTAGATGTTCGAGTGCTAATACAGCTGCAGTCCAGGTTTCCCTCCCTCCTTCCCCTCTTGGAACAGGCCTATAGGCTAACACATCCTCATACAACCTGATTGGGGTATTCTTTTATGATGTATTTGCTTGCAACTACTGTATTTTGATTATATTGCACTGCATTATTACACAAATGTATGTATTGCCTTCCTTCTGGGGGCACCTGACATCTGGGGCAAGAAAAACTGAAGAAAATGGCGTCAGCTGGTTCCTTTATACCCCTGTCGCACTGATGTCAGGGAAGAAGCGACGACAACCGACGCCGGACCTAGACTTTGGAATTCGGCCGACCGAGGACCCGCCTGATGGCAGGAGAACCCATCTGTTATGACTGCAGCTGTATTAGCACTCAAACATCTACATTTATGGTAGGTACAAAACTGTACTTTTTAGTTACCAGATGCAATCAGTCCTGTACTAACATTTAAAGGTAGAAACAGGACACCAACGTTTTTTGTGTTTCTCCAACTTCCACTCTCATTTCTTATTTTGTAGTCATCCTGTTGATCTATTGTTTTCCATTTGGCAGCCAGAGGTGAGAGTTGAGTTGACTGGCAAGAGAGAGCATCATACTGCAGATGGATGGACTAAGCTGCACAGCCCACCTTGTGAATTCCAGTCTCACTCCTTTTGACATGAGAGGCAAAGGTCTTCACCTCTGTGGTGATGGGCTTATCTAGACACCTGACCCCACCCTGAAGGAGCATGCAGTAGGGTACCACAAAACTATGCTCTGCCTCTGCAGTACCATGTTGCATCTAGCTGTGGCCCCATACTCTACCAACTTGGTGCTCACTCTGCCATGCTTTCTGGTGTACACTGGCAACACAGCAGCTACAGTTCTATCCTTCACATCATTCTCATCCCTCACCCATTTAGAAGTGATCGGGCATACCCCTTTCATTCATCTCCCCTCCCTTGTCAGCTCCTGGACCACTAACCAAACCCTAGTTGCCTGGGTCATAGGCTGGGCTCCTTCCCTCTACCTTACAGAGCCAATAGTAACAGAACTCCAATAGTAGAATCTGCATAAGTAAAACTTTTTGTGTAAAGTCATAAAACTGGGCTGTGATTTAGTTTGCTTAAATCACAGTGGTGGCAACTATTTCTAGACACTTTCCTTGAGAACCTCCAATCATACATTGCTTTTTTACTCTAGTCACACCTCCACACTCCAATCCTGTATGTGAACACAGTTGTCTCGAAGTAGCACAGATGTGGAAAAGCAGTTTATTCCCTCAAATCCACTCCTTGCCATTATAAGTAGCATGCTGTACCTTAATATGCCTGATACAGAGAATGAGGAATAAAGCTGTTTGGAGACTATTCTCATACTACGGAACTAGAAACCAGAGTGTTTTTTTTTTCTTTTTTCGTGTGTGTGTGTGTGTGTGTGTGTGTGTGTGTGTGTGTATGTGTGAATGTGAATGTGAATCTGAATGAATGCTCACATTTAAAATAACTATCATGAGCTTGGGGAAGTTATTTCTGTACAAGGGCAAGTTGGAGAGTGTTTCACTTTGATTTGGACTTCTCCAGTTCAGGTAGCCTTGTTTCTATAGTCTGCAGTGGTGTGTGTGCATGTGCTTGGCAGGATGAGATTAATTGATTGCTATCTATAGGCTTGCTTTTGTTTCCCGTTGAAGATAATTGTTTTTTTTAATTGTCAGAATATTTTTAGTAGTTAACTATCTGAAGATAATTAACTCGAGTATTCTGGTATGAGCTGCCTTTATTAGATGGTGATGGTGATTTTGGTTGTTGTGGTGCTGGACTGCAGTGTTTTTAGCAATAAAGCTATGAAACTTTTTTTCTGGATATCATGGACATGGTCTTGGATTTAAAAAAAATGCAGGCACTGTAGACACAAGATACCGACCAGGACATTCATTGATACATTTGGGATGAGTTTAAACAGGAATGCAAAATTTGTAAAATCCTTGGTATCAGGACACTGTAGCAGCATAAAATAACTTAATACTACAGGGTGGCTTTTGTACAGAAGAGAAAAAGTAGGACAAAGAAGATCACAGAAAAGAGAAGATGAATTTGGAGGTAGCAAAGCCTAGTAATAGGCCATATTTCATAAAGTATCTAGAACAGCAATAGCTCCAGCTGAGTTGGTTCCAGCTACAACTTCTCCATCGGGAGCCTGTCAGTTGAAGGTAGCCATGATTTCTGATGTTTCTATGAGGTGGAGGTTTGACAGCCTTTTATTGGAGTGGGAGCTTATGTACATTTATTCTTATTCCTCCTCTACTTTATCAGTGAGATCAACAAGGAGCCCTACTTCTCTGGGGCTGGATGATAAAGGCCTAGGTCAAGAACCAAATTAAGCTGTTTCTTTCCTGGACACAGTTTTGGCACCAGTAATTTCAAAACCAAGAATACTGTCTATATCTTCAACACTGATTGTCTTACCTCCATCAGTGTTGACTACCTTGGCTGTAGTGGTCTTGGTGACCAGTCCCTTTGATGTTGAGAGCCATTAGGCATGCTGGGCTTAGGATTAATGCCACCCCTCCAGGATCAGTCATACCCTCAGGGCTGTTGTCAGTGTTAGTATCATTGTCGTTCAACCCATTGGTACCGAAACCCTACTCAACACCTTGACTACGGTTTTAGGTGTCGTCAGAGGTATGTCCATTGTGTCAAACCTTTGGAGAGTCAGCATTTGCTGTGACACTGGAAACTTAGTTGCTATCAGACTTCAGATTTTGAGTACTGGAAGCAGATAACTGGACAATCCAGTAGGTTGATAGCTATGAGAAATAAGGCTCCCTATGTCAGCTTCACCTTGTGACACCACTCACTTCGGAGTCTTGGGTCCTAGATATGTGTTCCAGTAAAAGTCAGATGTTCTTCGTGTTTCACTGTTGCAGTCATCACATTTGGGTTATCCCTGCCAGGGTAGCCCTCAGTTGGCCTGAATACCAGAGGCTTAGTATTTCTGCGTCGGTTGCTGTCGCTTCAGGACTGATGTCAGGTCATCGGTAGTATAAAGTAAGGCAGCTGATGGCATTACATCAGTCTTTCTTGCCGAGGAGCCCAAAGCAGAAGCAGTTCACATGAGTGCCGGTCAGCTGTTACCTGAGTTTTGTTTTCCAAACTGAAGCTGAAGTCTTCTAAAGCTAAGTACCTTGTTGGGGATCCTTTTTTCTTGCTCTAACCGATGTCAGAAAAAGTTAACAATTGTCTCACCTGTGGAAAGCAAATACCACACCGAGATTTTCATTCTTACTATGTCACTTGCTTAGGCTCAGACCACAACGTCCCTAGATGTTGTTTTTGTGCTTTGTTCAATGCCAGAACTATATATCATTGGGCCCTTATTGTAGCTAGATATTTTCGCTCTCAGTCTTCGAATTCTGATATGGCTTCAGTAAGCCATCTGACAGCAGATCTTCTGAAAAAATGTAAGGATAAAGACAGAAACAGACCACACAGGTCCAAACCTACTGACGACACTTCCATTAAGCTAATCGTCAGTTCTCTGGTTCTCAGTGAGGTGCTTTTGCAGCCCCTTATGCCTGCTTCTCTGGATTCACAGGCCACTACTGAGATCCTTTCGGAGTCTGGTACGCTGTGAAGCTCTTCATCGACTAAGGATCCTGCTGATGTCTCTACCTTGGATGGGTCCAGAGCCGCTGAGCAGGCAGCGGCTTCCGAGGAAGTACTTACTTTGCACTACCGATTTTCAACACAGACCGACTTTTTCGCGTCTACTGTTCTTTTGAAAACTACTGAGTTTCTAAGGCCCAGGGTACGAACCACACCCAAGAAACCAGTGACCCAGTCTCAGACACCTGCTTCCTTGCCTCAGATGCTTAAAATGATGGAAGACCTTATAATGCTGATCAGGGGAAGCCAAGCAACCCCTTCCAAAAGAAAAAGAGATTTGTCCCAAGTAGTTTTATCTGGACAGGAGTCCGATGACTCTGATGCATTTGAATATGAAGGCATGCAACCCCTCTCTGCTTATGAGGATTCTGATGCAGAGGAATCCATTCCTTCAGCCTCTTCACATAATTTATTTATTTTATTTATTTATTTGCAGTTGGTTTACCAGGATAGTCCACTGGGCCAAAGTGAACCCGTTTTCAATGGAGTGCTGGGGAGAAAAGCTCCATAAACAATCAAGGTTACAAAATTTTGTAGATAATAAGTTTACATGTGTTATAATATAGCACAGACCAATTAATATAACAATATGACATAGATTGAAAATATACAATTAGATTCGACAAGAACAGACATTGCAAACAGTATAGGTTTTAGATAAATGAACAGGTAGTGCAGAATTTTAAGGAATGATTACAAGATATATACAGGAATATTAATATATAAAAAGTTTAAGTAAGAGGTGTAGACTAGAATAATATCTAGTTTGCAAGTAAATAACAACAGTTTATGAGTTTGAGGAGAAGTTAGAAGGAGCAATGTTGATAAAAAAGGGGAGAAAAAGAAATTTTGCAGTGTGAGTTATGTGGGGTGGCAGCTGGAGCATTCCCACTGGGATACTAGGTATGAGTGAAGAGTTTTTTGAAGATAGAGTAAGTAGGGGTAGCACGAATGTGTGGTGGTAGGGAGTTCCAGAGTCGTGCAAGACTAAAGGATAGAAGGTGTTTGCCTGGGGGGCGAGCTGGTTTGTATATTTCTAGAAGATTTTGGTTATTGGATCGTAGTACTTTGTCAGGGAGATGCATTTTAAAGGCAGAGGAGAGGGAGGGACAGAGTGAGGGGTTGAGAATGAGCTTGTGTGCTAAAGTGAGTTGGGTATAGATAAGGTGATTAGGTAGTTCTAGCCAGTTTAGTTTATGGAGAGAGGAACAATGGTGAGTGGAGGACTTATGGCTAGTAGCGAACTTGGCAATTTTGTTGTAACAACATGAGAGTTGAGTTTTCAGAGAGGATTGTAGATTAGTTAGGAGTGGAGCTCCATAAAGAAGGGAGGGTATGAGAAAGGATGTAGAGAGGGTGAGTTTAGTGGTGGGTGTAAGATAATGGTTTTGTCGATAGAGCATACCTAGTTTTTGATGGGTTTTTTTGATATTTAGTTGTATGTGGGAATTAAATTTAAGCTGATTGTCAATTAACACGACAAGTAGCTTTGTCTCTGATACCAGTTCCAGAGTTGTGTTGTTATGACTAGTGATACAAAATGTGTTTTTGTTGAAAGGGGTGACTTTAGAGGGAGTAAATACCATTAATTTGGGACTTTTGCTTTGGGGAAACCCTACATAAGTTAAGGGAGCATTTCCAATGGTAATGTCAGGACTACCCTCAGTCTAAAAAGAGACTCAGGGAATTCTTAGATCTTCCACACCACAGACCTTTGGCCATTCCTCCTGTCCTGGATGTTGTGGATGATGTTTTCATGGAATCTAATTTGACTCCTGACACCCTCCCTCCTGCACCCAGAAAACCAGACAGGTATTACAGAGTCCCTGACTCGCACAAATTTCCTTTTAAAAATCCTAGTGCTGACCCTGAGGTAATTTCTCAAGGGCCTAAAGGAATTAAAGCAACTTCTGCTAAGAATCCCACCCCTCAGGGATTCCTGAGAATTAGATGGGATAAAAAAGTATACACCATTGCTACTCTTGCTATTAGAGCACTAAATTGTCAGTTCCATATGCTAAAATTTCAGCAACATACCATGGAACTCCTCAAACAAAAAATATCACCTTTTCCTGCTTGTGCAGAAAATAAAGAGTTACAAGAGTTAATGCATTCTGCTAGTCAAGTAACTAAGCACACCTTCCACTGTGGTTTTGACGTCCTAGAAGCATCTTGCAGGGCAGCAGTCACTGGTTCTGTCCTTAGAAGGCATGCTTGGCTTAAGGAACAGCCCTTGCCAGACCATGTCAAATCCAAATTATTGGATGCACCCTTGCACAAAGACAACTTATTTGACACCAAGGCAGAGGAAGTCTTAAAAAAGATGGAAGAAAAATCTAAATCTGTGCAGACAGTTAAGGATTTCCTGCAGGTCCAGCCACCCATGTTCAGTAGGCATTACCCCTCCAAGCACTGGTCCTTTCCTGCCCCCACCAGGTCAGTTCAGCCCAGACCCCCCCCGCAGACAGCCACAGGGAATGCAGAGATCTAAGCAATGGAGTTCCTCCACCCCAAAACCAGGGAGTGCTAAGCCACCCCCTCATGGTAAGAACTCACAATGACTCTCCACTTCCACCCCCTCCCTCTGCCCACCTGCACTTGCCCCTAGGAGGAAAACTCTCCCTCCATGCAAGCACCTGGGCCACCATTACCAATGACCATTGAGTCTTCAACATAGTGTCCCAGGGATACAAATTTTCATTCCACACTCCACCAACCCTAAAATGGATCCTAGATCTTCCTCCAAACCAGAGGCCAAAAAGCAAGTCCTTTCCCTGCTCTCTATGAGGGCAATAGAGCACGTTCCTGCAGAACAGATAGGCCAAGGTTTCTACTCTAGGCTCTTCCTGGTACCCAGAAAAGAGGGCACCTGGTGCCCCATCCTTGATCTATCCATCCTAAACACCTTCCTGGTGATACCAAAATCCAAAATGCTCACCCTCCAACAACTACTACCTATGCTCTCCAAGAATGCTTGGTTAGCCACCCTAGACTTAAAAGAGGCCTATCTCCACATCCCAATCAGGGAATCATGCAGAAAATATTTATGTTTCAGAGCAGGATCTCTGTACTTTTAGTTCTCTGTGCTTCCCTTTGGCTTATCTACTGCTCCCAGAGTTTTCACAAAATGTCTGGCTCCCACCATTGCTTTTTGCAGACAAAGAAATATTCAAATTTACCCATACTTAGACTACTGCCTAATTCAGGCAGATGGACAGGAAAAGCTGCTCAAGTGCCTGGCCTTTTTAAAGGCCCTACTGACCTCTCCAGGGTACACTATCACTGAAAAGAAATCCAAACTAGTACCCACCCAAAAGATTATATTCCTCTGAGCAAGCCTGGGCACAGCATCCCAGATGGCATTCCTTACACCAGAAAAGCAAACTAACCTGGCAGCCTATTTCTCTCAACTAGCCACCAGACATCAGTTATCCGCAAGGAAAATCCTGCAAGCTCTGGGGTTCATGGCATCTTGCATTCTACTCATCCCATATGCCAGAATGCATATGAGGAAACTTCAAAGGTACATAAAAAGCCTTTGGTGTCAACACTCTCAAGACCTGGAAACTCTTATACCAATGATACCTTGCCTAAGGAAAGATTTTCTGTGGTGGGCAGCAGCATGCTACCACAACAAGGGACTACCCTTCTCACCACCCCATGCTGCCCAGACCCCCATCACAGATGCATCGGACTATGCCTGGGGTGCGCATTGGACTGCAGGTGCATACAGGGCCAATGGAGCCCACATCAAATACATCTGCACAACAACCAAAAAGAGATGTTAGCTGTTCAGCACACATTGACAGCTTTCAGGCCCCTTCTCTCCCCAGGGGCTGTACTGATCAAAACAGACAACACCACTGTGATGTGGGATATCAACAAGCAAGGAGGGACTCACTCCTACCCTCTATGCAGGCTCGCCATGACCCTTTGGCACACAGCCTCAGCCATGCAACCACACCTGTTAGCACAGTTCCTGCCAGGCTCTCTAAATTCTCTGGCAGACAACTTAAGTAAAAATCTTCTGGACCCACACTTGTGGCAGCTAGACCAAAGAACTTTCACCCTAATAACTCAGAAGTGGGGCACCACGAAGGTTGAACTCTTTGCTTCCCACTCCAACCATCAGCTCAGCAAGTTCTGCACCAGGGAGCCTCACCGCTGAGCCTGGAAAGTGGATGTCCTATCCTTCCAGTGGGTCATCCTCTCGGTCTATGCTTTTCCTCCACTACCTCTCATTACCAGGGTACTGCTCAAAATTAGGGAGGAAAAACTGAGGACAATTATAATTGCTCCAGACTGGCCTCACCAGCACTGGTACCCACTGCTGCACAGTCTGTCCCCTCTGCCACCATGGCATCTCCTTCAGATCCCAACCCAGAGAAGAAGGATAATTCATGCATCCCCAACTGCAGACCCTCAATTTGGCAGCCTGGCTTTTTCCCTGACCACTGAACAAGCTGCTAATCTCAGTAAACAGGTTCTAGATGTTATACGTGAGGCCAGAAGCCCAAGCACTAGAAAGTCTTATGCTGACAAATGGAAAAGGTTCTGCATCTGGATCCAGGCTAAGGGAGCCGATACGGCACAGCCCTCCCTACCTCTCATCCTGGATTACCTAGCTAACCTGCTACACAGTGATCTCTCCGTTTCCTCTATTAAAATTCATGCCTCAGGTATCTCTGCTCAGTTCAACACTGAGCAATCACTTTTCTCACACCCTGTCATCAAACAGTTCCTAAGAGGGGCTAGCAACTTGAGGCCACCCAGAAGAGCACCTACCCCAGCTTGGGACCTAAACTTTGTGTCGGAAAAGCTCACCCTGCCCCCCTTTGAACCAGCAGCTTCAGCAGAGTTAAAGTTTCTCTCCTGGATGACAGCCTTGCTTCTGGCCATCACTTCAGCCAGAAGAGTATCTGAGGTACACACACTCATGAATGTAGAGCCCTTCATCATCTTCCATGCTGACAGGGTGCCCCTCAGGACTAACCCATCCTTCATGCCAAAAGGAGTGTCCAATGTGGCTCTCAAACAATCCATTCATTTGCCCACCTTTTTCCCTAACCCACAAAACAAGGGAGAAAGGATACTACACTCTGTAGATGTGCACAGACAGTTCAGATTTTGTCTAGACAGGGCTAAATCATTCAGAAAGACTGATCATTTGTTAGTCAGCTTTGCTGCAAGAGCAGAGGGCAAAGCCATATCCAAACAAACCATTTCCAAATGGATACCACACTGCATCCATATCTGCTACAAGCAACATGGGAAACCTCCCCCTAAGGGGGTCAGGACTCACTCTACCAGAGCAGCCTCCACCTCTGCAGTTTTTCTCAGAGGAGTCCCCACCAGGGACATCCTGGAGGCTGCAACATGGGCATTTGTTCACACCTTCACCAAACATTAAAATTTGCCTATCTTCTCCAAATCCAGGGCAGGCTTTGCCACTGCAGTCTTGCAGGGCATCCTAGCCAGCCCCTAGTATTCTTAACTGCCTCCACCCTTTTCCTCAGCTTTGGGAATCAATACAAATGGGATGACTGCAACAGTGAAACACAAAGAACATAGTACAGTTGTGTACACTTACCATAAATGTAGATGTTTGAGTGTATTCACTGTTGCAGTCCTGGTTTCCCTCCCTCCATCCCCCCTTCTCTCTCTGTCTCTGTCTCAGTCCTTACAAGGAACGTTTTGGTATTTGCTTTCTACTGGTGGGGTTCTTCCACCAGATCCTGGCTCCCACTTGGGAGCTCCTGACAGGGCAAGAAAAACTGATGTAATGGCATTGGCTGCCTTACTTTTACTACTGACAACCTGACCGCAGTCCTGAAGAGACCACAACCGATGCAGAAATACTAAGCCTCTGGTATTCGGGCCGACTGAGGGCTACCCTGGCAGGGATAACCTAAATGTGATGACTGCAACAGTCTTACACTCGAACAACTACATTTATGATAAGTGTACATAACTGTACTTTCTAAAACCTCCACACAGATCTTATTAATTGGGCTGAGACTTTTCCTCGGAACACTTAGAGTAGTCCAGTTTGAGTGCCCCTAGGATGACAAGGTGCAAAAGGAGGCATCTTGACTTTCCATCAGGATCTTCACCTGGATATGGATCCCAGTGAAGGGAAGGCTCCCCTCAATCCTCTCCAGAGGAGCTCAAGGTCAGAGAGATCTTGGAATTTGAGGCAGAGAGGAATCTTTTTCTATCGACCCCCTCCCTGAAGAAGATATCCTACAAGAGCTTTTGGGACACCCGATGTACATGTTTGGTGGTTCTCCCTGGCAGACTGCATGATAGAGTTGGTTGTAGAAAGGGCTTGAGTAGAGGCTGATGTGGCTGAGCCTGCCTGTACCAAGAAATCCAAGATTATTTATGTGGTTTTACAGAAACATTAGGGCATCCTCCAATACCCATGTTTAATGTGTTCTCTGTTTTTAGACCCAAAGTGAAGGCGAAGTTTCTTCAGCGCAAATAAGTGTGGGAAAATGCTGTTAGCACTTAGAGTGAATTTTACTGTCCTGCAACAGTGCTTTTCCTGGTACCAAAAGGTTGTGAAAAATTATGGTTTCGTAAGTCCCAACAGTAATCTTAGGTGCAGTGTTCTGATAGCAACTTCAGTGTTTGTGAGGGCTCCTACATTGAATGCCTCCCTAGAGGCACAGATGGACTGCTGAGTGTGGGCTCAACAACAGCACACTGAACGCTTGCCTGATTTTCCTATTCTGTGGTTGCAGACTATGACTCCTCCTGCACCTAGAAGCATGGCTAACCATCACACAGTACAGGTGGAGCAGGGATGTCACTTTCATAAGCTATGTAATACTTTTTTCAAGTATACCCCATACCATAGGTCTCAACCTCTTAAGAGGCCAATTTGGAACACAGACCCTAGCAATGTGTGACAAGCAGTCAAAATATCTGGTGAAATTAACTCACACAGCAGGTCCTGTTCAGCCGGTGCCTCCCTGTCCAGTCTCTGTACCCTGTCCCCCTTACCCACCATCATAACAAATAAACCCTTTGAACGTTCAAACAGTGCAGTAACTACCATTCAGGGTAGCTTGCAATCAGTTGAAAACAGCCATAACTCTCAATTTGTTATTCTTTCTGCACCCTGCGATATCCTTTTTGAAAGTATTGCAGCGGTGCAAAAACTAGTAGTGGAATGCAATTGGCTCCCTTTGCATGAGAAACAGATACTTGGCTTGTATACCACAATGCCGAGTGACTTTAATTATGTTATACAAGCCAGTCAAAAATTGCAAAGCAGAGCCACCACTGTTCAGTGTGGAACATTGCATTAAATCATTCACAAATGCGGAGCATTGTGCACAATCTGGAACACTTGGCTGCTCACCCCCAGACATCCTCTCTCCCCTTAACAGATGTCCCAGCCTGTACAAAGGTAGGAGCCAGAACAGTGGTTAACAACCTCCTCAGAAAAAGAGCAATCCAAGAGTTCTCATCAGATCAGCAAGGGTTCAGGATAATTTCAAATTCTTTTTAGTCCTTCCTGCTAATTTTAGATCTCAGTCGTTTTGAGCAATATGTAAGGAAAACCAGGTTCCAGATGGTTATGGTGCAGCTGATCCTGGTTTGCCTACAAAGAGGAGATTGGATGTGCTGCATAGATCTTCAGGATGCCTACTTGCATTTTATGGTAGCCAAGGTGTCAAGATAGTGGCACACTGATCACTGGGTTAATTATGGGTGTGTATCATATAATCAAATGTTCAACTTCGTGAATCTCCATTCATCGAACCGAAAACAGTGAACATTCACTTCAGTGAATTTTTAAAACAGGGAATGGCATACATCGGCCAACATTGCGATCATCAAGCTGTAGTATGTCAAACCCACCCAGATGGGGGCTGTGCCTCCCCCCAGCTATATATATACATATATATATATATATATATATATATATATATACCAACTTTGAGATTGCATTACAGTGGGGGAAAAGGGCAAATTTCCTGATGTTGGCCAACTAATGCCATTCCCTGTTTAAGAAATTTCCT
The DNA here is from genome assembly GCF_019279795.1 of Protopterus annectens. Lineage (NCBI taxonomy): Eukaryota > Metazoa > Chordata > Ceratodontiformes > Protopteridae > Protopterus > Protopterus annectens. The sequence goes on along the minus strand of NC_056725.1, from coordinate 696,017,075 downwards.
TTAAGTTCATGTTTGCTGTTTTTTGTTTGATGACCCTCCCATACCCACAGTCACATATACCACATATACCATGGACATGCCTACTCTGCGTTGGGATGGCATTTTTATAACAGACAGTCCAAGGCACTTGGACTCTACAAGAGGCCTTACTGCACATCTACATCATACTGAGATAAGAGTGACTCTTCTAGTGTTCCAGGCAACCAGATACACTTTCGGTACAGAGATCAGGGCATAGCCCATCATCTAACAAACTTTATAACGTCATATAAGGATTTGCAAGAAAATTTACCAGGATACTAGTGGTTTCCTGGCTTGAAAGACTTCAGGAAGTAAGAGGATTAACTAGCCTTCACGTACTCCAGGCTGGATGAGTTAAGGCCTAATAATGTCAAGCTCAATCCAACAAAAAAATAGGCTTTACATTTTCATGAGACCATTTATCCATTGCATCTTTCTCGTCTCTCCTCTTTCACAACTTGTCTGTGCAGCAAGCTGGAATCTTTCCCTTGTATCTGGCATTTAAGTGGGTTTCTTGAGGACAGGATCACACTAAAGTACCAAATAGCAACGGTCAATGCTTCCTATTTCCATTTGAAGAGCATAACCCAGACCAAACATTTAATACCTTCTTTTTACCTGGGATTGGTGATTTATATTCTGTTTATCTTTTGTTTGTATTAATGTACTCAGTCTGCCTTGGACTTTTTGATGGTGAATTTGTGCATATACAGGAGAGGGGGCAAAATTCTGTGCCAGATATTTGACTTTTTGTGAACCAGTTATATTATTTATGTATTTATGTATTGACATTTGTTTACCAGGAAAGTCCACTGGGCTAGGTTAGCCCATTTTCAGTGGAGGCCTGGGGAGAAAAGCTCCAGTGAACATACAAAGAGTACAAAACAAAACAAAACAAGTTCCAGGGAACATATTTAGAATACAAAGCAAAATTAAATCATATTTTACATAAGAAGAAAATTCTTAAAATAGTGAGTAAAATTACAGAAGATACATATGCGTATTGGAAAAACAATAGAGAAAAATTTAATATTGTAAAGTATGATTCAATAAAGAAATCTAGTACGTCATGCAAAGCATGAATAAAGCAGAGAAATATGGAGATCAAGGAACAGTACAAATGGAAATGTTTATGGAAGAATTAAATATGCCGAGGTTAGAGGTAGATGAGGCTTAATTACTAACAGGTAGGATAGGAGGAGATGAGATAAAAATGGTGATATATAACCAATTCTCAAGAAAGTCCCCAGGAATAAATGGTATTCCTGTGGAAATTTGGAAGCTAAGAGGGAAAAAACTGATAAAGATCTGAAAGGTTTTGTTTTAACAGTATTTCAAGAGGAGAAGTACTAACATCCCGGAAGAAAGTGGTGGTTGCTTTAATACCTAAAGAGGGTAAAGATCCATCAGCTCCAGCTTTGTACAGGCCCATTTCAATACCAAACCGTGGTTATAAAGTGTTTTGTCTATAATGGCTAAAAGAATGGCAAAGGGGATGCCAAAATTGACAGATATGGATCACTGTAGTTTTGTGGAAGGGAGGCAAACATTTGACAACATAAACAGAACACTGATGATCCAGACAGAAGCTGAACGTAGGAAAATGACACCTGTTGTTGGTGGGTCTTGATGTACAGAAAGTATTTGACAGAGTAAGCTGAAAGTTTATGAGCATGTCAATGGAAGCATTTGTATTCCCTGATAAAATTATAAGGTTGATTAAGAGAATATATGAGGGATCGGAGGCGAAAATTAAAGTGAGTGAGTTCCTCTCAGATAATTTCTTTTTGAGCAGGAGAACCAGGCAGGGATGTCCTCTTTCCCTTTTGTTATTTGCAGTCTGCTTAGAGTCATTGGGAAAGAAAACAAGAGACTCAGAAATTCAGGGATATAATTAATATGCTAGTCAAGAAAAGCTGGCTCTATTTGCAGACAGTATTATTTTATAACTGATAAAACCAGGAAGTGACATTTCAGTGTTGTGGAACATTTTCAGACAGTTTCAAATCTTTTCAGGAAATGAAATTAATGAAGCTTAAACAAAGACAATAGTTGTAAATTATGCATCCACACATGAACTGGGTCAGTAATATTCATATTTATGGGGACATGACAGAATGAAATACTTAGAAGTATGGAATAAAAAGTATTCTGGTGTGGCAGCTAAGGATATCTGATAAGAGACTAAACAAAAGATAATACAAAAATTGAGAATTTGGAAGCCTTATTATATGGATAGCAAGATACAAACATGTAAAATGTTTTAGTCCCTTTTGTTTTATACACAGTCAGGCATATTTTTACCAAACAGAGGACAAGTTGTGGATAGCAATTAAGGAAGAGCTGAAGGATTTTATCTGGGAGGGGAAGACAGTAAGAGTCAAGTGGATAAGCTGATTCTTCCAGTTTAATGAGGCAGTTAGGGATTACCAAATTTTAAGGGGTAATTCAGAGCTATTCGGGTAAGGCTGCTGTACATATCCCAAGCAGAAACCTGTAATTCAAAATGGAAAGGGATGATGAAACAGGAGGGGATGCTCAAGAAACAGAGAGAGAGAGAGAGAGAGAGACTGTGATTTTTGGATGGGAGATCCTTAAAGAGAATAACAACAACCATATAGAATATTATATTTATATAGTAGAAGGAAGTATTCTAAGAACTCCGCCAACATGGGAATGGAGAAAGTAGATTCTGCAGATAGGGATAACTGCAATTAGGGATAGAGACAACAGGAAAGAGGTGCTGGAAATTATTGGAGAAAATTATCAAAAGAACCCTGGTATTGGGAGCAAATAATTATAGAGGGAAAGATAATAGAATGGGAACAGACAAAGAATTTATTTGGACTGCAGGCTAGAGATTGCCTTCCCTATCAGGGATTGATATCAGGGTACAGACAAAGAGAAAGAAGTGGGGGGAGGTCCTAAATGAAAGACCAGCACTGGTAGAGGTTTTAGTAGAATCTAGAACAGAAGTTGCCGTTAAGAAAGGAATAATTAGTACAACATGTAAAATATTCCATGATAGCTATAAGAGTCAATCAGAAGAGGTTAGGAAGTATTGGGAAGAGAGACTGGATAAGCAATTAACAAAGAAACAATGAGAGGATATATGTATGTCTCCCAAGTATACAACAAAGTCTAGACGATTTAGGAACTTTGCTTGGAAGTGTTTACATAGGTATTTTTATACTCCAAGTAGACTCCAAAGAATTTTTCCTCAGCTAGACTGCAAATGTTGAGGTATGATGAACAAGAAAAAGATAACTGGGAAAATATGTTCTGGGAGTGCAATAAGTTGGCAGACTTTACAGATTCCCTGTAGATTGCTCTGTCAGAGATGCTGGGTGAGCAAATTGTTGCAACTAAGGAAATTAATTTTTTGAACTATGATATAGAATCAGAATTGCCTAGACATAGTAAGACCTTGCTGAGTCTAATTATGATGCTGCCAAAAAAGCAATTACTCAAAAATGGAAATCAGAGTCTAAACCAACTTTACCAGAAGTAGCGAAGATAGTAACACAGATAAAACAACTGGAATTGGGAGCTTTAGAAAAGGGTAGGAGCAAATAACAGGCAAAATGGGAATTGTGGGATCAATACATGCAGAGTAGGAATGAGGTTTAAAGGAAAGCAGGATTTGAATGAACTATGTAATGGTTGACTGACTATAACTGGATAGATTATAAGTGATGTATAATGTTTTTAGCTAAGTTATGTCAGCATGGTTTGTAATGTATAATATTTGCAACTAAGATTGTGTCGATATGGTTTAGTTTCATTTATGTAAATGTAAAATTATCTGTGCAATACATGATAATTTAATAAAGATGTTTCTTGTATAAAAAACAAGAATTATTCATTGGGGCTGACAAATGTTAAAATATTACAGAATAAGGGGAATCTCACAGAACAAGAAGAAGAGAAATTGAGAATGCTAGGCAGAAAATAAAGGATTACCTTGATATTATGCATGAGTTTAGAAAGATTGCTTTTATACAACTGTTTTTTTTTATATAATAATGAAAGAGCACAAAAACATTTATGGCAAGTCAGGCAACAAAAAGAGAAAAGGTTGTCGCCAAGCTTAGGGAGCCTATAACAAGGAAGATAACAAGAGATCCTGTAGAGGTACTAGAAATATTTTGGAAATTTTATGATAGTCTGAATAAAGCAGAGCAATATGAAAAGAGCAATATGAAGATCAAGAAACTGTACAAATGGAAATGTTTATGGAAGAATTAAATATGCCAAAGTTAGAAGTAGATGAGGCTCAATTACTAACGGTTAGGATAGGAGGAGATGAGATAAAAATGGTGATGTATAACCAATCGTCAGGAAAGTCCCCAGGAATACATGGTATTCCTGTGGAAGTTTGGAAGCTGGGAGGGAAAAATGATAAAGATCTGGAAGGTTTTGTTTAACAGTACTTTAAGGGGAAAAGAAGTACCAACATCCTGGAGGAAAGCAGTGGTAGCTGTAATACATAAAGAGGGTAAAAATCCATCAGATACAGCTTTATATAGGCCCATTTCAATACTAAACTATGGTTAAAAAGTGTTTTTGTCTATAATGGCTAAAAGAATGGCAAAGGTGATGCCAAAATTGTTAATCATTGATCACTGTGGTTTTGTGGAAGGAAGGCAAACATTTGACAACATTAACAGAACATTGATGATCCAGAGAGAAGCTGAATGTAAGAAAATGCCACTGTTGTTTGGTGGGTCTTGATGCACAGAAAGCATTTGACAGAGTAAGCTGGGAGTTTATGAGCAGGGCAATGGAAACATTAGTATTCTCTGATAAAAAGTATAAGTTTGATTAGGAGAAAATATGAGAGATCTGAGGTGAAAATTAAAGTGGGTGTTTCCTCCGAGATAATTTCTGTATGAGCAGAAGAACCAGGCAGGGGCGTCCTCTTTCCCCTTTATTTGCTCTACATTTAGAAACATTGGTAAAGAAAATAAGAAACTCAGAAATTCAAGGATGTAAGTGATATGGTAGTGAAGAAAAGCTGGCTCTATTTGCAGATGATGATATTTTATACCTGATAAAACCAGAAATGGACATTTCAGTATTATGGAACATTTTCAGGCAGTTTCAAATCTTTTTATGATACAAAATTAATGAAGCTAAAACAAAGGCACTAGCTGTAAATTATGTGCCCATACATGAATTGGCTTATCAAAATCCATATTTATCTGGACATGATAAAATGAAGTACTTAGGAGTATGGATTAAAAAGGCTTCTGGTGTGACAACTAAGGATGTGTGGTAAGAGACTAAACAAAAATAATACAAAAACTGAGAAAATGGAAGCTGTGTTATATGGATAGGAATAGCAAGATGCAAACAGTTAAAATGTTTTTAGTCCCTTTAGTTTTTATACACAGGTCAGGCATATTTGTATCAACCAGAAGAGAAGTTGTGCATAGCAATTAATAAAGAACTGAAGGATTTTATCTGGGAGGGGAAGTCAGCAAGAACCAAGTGGGATAAGCTGATTCTTCCAGTTAAACAAGGCAGTTTTGGATTACTCGATCTGAAGGGGTAATTCAGATCGGGTCTATATTAGATCACCGAGCACTTAAAAAAGCGAACGGTGATTAATCGACCCTATGTAAGCGAAAGCTTACAATTCGAACTGTCAGAACAGCGATTTTTTTTCCTAGGGAAAAAAAATCATTGTACCAACAACAACAACAAAAAAAACATACTTTAAACATTACATTAAGTGGGGGTCTTTGCCCCCCACACCTCCCCTACTTAAATTTACCAACTCTGAGACTGCACTACAGTGCCAAAAAATGGCAAAGTAACGAAGCAGCCAAGCAAATTCTTTCCCAGGGAAAGAATTCGCTTAAAAGCCGCTTCGATATTTTGCCATTTCAGGCTTTTGTGTTCGACCAAGACGCATTTAAAAGAATGCATCTTTGGTCTTCTAATAGGGAACCTTCAGATCTACCCAATTAAGGCTCCTATACATATCATAAGGAGAGGTCTGTAATTCAAAGTGGTAAGGGATGATGATGAAACAGGGGAGAAGCTCAAGAAACTGAGAGACTAGGATTTTGGATGCAGATCATTAAGGAGAATAATAATAACCATACTGGATATTGTATTCATAAAGTAGCAGGAAGTATTCTAAGAACTAAGCCAGCAAGAGAATGGAGAAAGTAGATTCTGACGATAGGGATGATTGTAATTAGGGATACAGACAATAGGGTAGATGGGGCTGGAATTTATTGGAGAAAACTGGCAAAAGAACCAAGGTATTGGGAGCAAATAATTAGAGAGGGAAAGGTAATAGAATAGGAACAGGTGAATAATTTATTTGGACTGTAGGCTAGAGACTGCCTTCCCTATCAAGGATTGATATCAGAGTATAGGCAGAGAGAAAGAAATACAGGGATACTAAATGGAAGACCAGCACTGATAGAGTTTTACTAGAGTCTTGAACAGAAGCTGCTGTTAAAAAAAGGAATAATTAGTAGAGCAAAATAATGCATGCTAAGTATAACAGTAAATCAGAGTAGGTTAGAAAGTCTTGGGAAGAGAGATTGTATAAGTAATTCACAAAGAAACAACGGGGGATATTTGTATGCCTCCCAAATATGCAACAAAGTTTAGAATATTTAGGATCTTTGCTTGGAAGTGTTTACATGTGTATTTTTATACCCAATGTAAACTCCAAAGGTATTTTTCCTCGGGTAGACTGCAAATGATGGAGGCATACCTCTCAACCTGGAAACATCAAAAATCTGGACAATGCCCATGAAAAATAGGTACAAATCTGTATGCTGATTAACATAAAATTTGCATACATAATTATGTACCTCGCCCACTCCAATGGGATTGTGGGATACCGACTTTCAAATGCAAACTGAAGAACAGACAACCAAAATATGGCACCAGAGTCCCCCTGCAGCCAGTCCAATGTCCCATTACCTGGCTATTTCACCCATTTCCCAAAAACACTAATTTGTGCATGCTGCTTTACTAATACAATGATTATTTGGATTTTATTTTTACATTTTACAGCCCAATGCACAAACACCAACAGACATCTGCTAAACAAAACCACACAACGAAAATAGACTTGGCATTAAAACATGTCTGCCCTTGAAACTCACATTCATTGAAACAGCATTGAAACCCACACCACATTCAAAGAAAATGCATTTGGCCAGTGGTGGATAAAGATTACCTTTGGGCTGTTTTCAAATTATTGGCCCCTTGCACACAAAGCAAGAAACATACATGTTTTCTTTGATGCACCTTCCTGACTTTATTAAATTACAGAAAACAAGAATAACAATGATGCACTTTTTAGACACACTCCGCAGTGTAAACAGTACTCCAAGTTTTTGTTTGCTGTTCTTGAGCACGTTCCCACCCAACCCAGGGGAAGCACTGGGAACTGAAACTAGACTATACAGAATTAATTTGGCAGCTGCAGTTTAATGCAGGCTAATTTCATGGCTAAAACGACACCATATCAATTAAAAGTGCGTTAAAATTACATGTTGCCAAATTATGAACTTCAACAACTTAATACATGTGATATTTGTATTATAAACAAATTAATTTTTATTTATTTATTTGTATTTTAGTAGGCAAGTGCACTTTCAACCTAGGTAATGTTTTAGTTAATGTGACTACTAAATGGGTTATTTAAACCTGCGACATCTTGGATTCCAAGATGGTGGTCATCCGGTGAGCACCCTTTCCACAAAGCTCCTACCCAAAATCAGTAAAATCAGTTATTATTGGCATATTTTTACAACCGAGAATTTCAGACTTCAGCAGTATCATCTCATAACTCCTAACAGAAACTAAGATTCGGAAACCATCCCTGCATAGGGTTTGCTGGATTGAAGAAAGTAAATATATCCTTAGTCTCCAAGGGTACCATACCTTGTGCAAGCACCATTGCCTCAGGCGTAAAAGCTCTATTCGACTCAACAACCTCTGGAAATGTCAAAAGATAATGATAACATGGAAATCCAAATTAATAAAACAAAGCTATCAGCATTAGCTTCACCAGAAAAAGACGTTTCATCTAAGAGATTAAGACCTAATAAGCAACAAGAATTAACAAAAATTAGTGCAAAACAGAAGTCAGACTCGAGCCTACAAATGGATGAATTAAAAGAAGCCCTTCTGCCACTCCCATGGGCAGTTCAAGGTTTCTCTGACCAACTAGCAAATTTTGGCAGTAAAATAAACTAAATAATAGAGCGCATGGACACCTTAGAAGGGAAAGCAATCTCTAATTAACACCAAATTGCCCTGATAAAAGAAGAAATAAAAGAAAATAATTCTACACTGGCGGATATCCAACAGAAAATTACAGACCTCAAAGCGAGGAGCAGGAGAAACAATATATTGATCAGGGGGTGCCCAAAACCTTTGATCACAACCAGTTACCTAATGTGGCACAAATGATATTTGAACAAATACTTCAACCTGACACGAGTGCATCTAACATAATCATAGAAAGAGCACATCGAGCCCTATACAAACGTCCTAACTCTAACACACCTAGACAGATCTACGTGAAACTATTAAAATTCCAAGACATCCAAAAAATCCTAACTGTAGCTAAAAACTAAAACAGTTCACATGGAAAGGAAATAAAATATCTCTTTTACAAGACTTATCAATGGTTATTAAAGAAAGGCACCAAAAGCTGTCACCACACTGCGCTGAACTAATTAAGCGCAAAATTAAATTTCAAATGCGCTACCCAAACAGCTTAATATTCTCAAATAATGAAGTTAAATACACAGTTGATTCTCCCAAAGAAGCAAGAAGCATCTTTATTAAATGCTTTGGTAAAGCCCCTGAATAGAAACAATCACAAGTTGCAGTAATTACCTGTCGCTAATTTTAGTATCAGACCTGATTATAAGGAACCAGAAGTTAATCAGAAGGAGGAAGGGAACGGACTGGAACAACCTTATCAGTTCTTGTTTGCCTGTAGACAGCAATTAAGGAAACAATTTCCACTGTTATTAATAACTGACTTCCCCTTCTTCAAGCTCAAGCAAACTAAAGGGCGTCGGAAGATCAATATGCAAGTAATCAACAGATTTTTAGGTATTACTCTATGTAAACTGATCAGATGTAATGCACACTCCACGAACGATAAAGACCTTCTCTTTTAGGGGCTATTATCACAGTGTAAGAGCTTCGAGAAATAACCGAATTAGAGTCAGGCTAAATCCTAGTGAATCTAACCATAAGATAATATCTCAAAAGACCTTAGGGGGTTTGAGAAAATAAGTTGGATTATACTTACATGGATCTGTTCCCATCGAAAATGAGGACACGTTGTGTGCAACACCCCCATGCAGAGTCACAGGTGAAACTTAAAGCTGTAAATCTCTGCCTTTCTTCATTAATGACTGGGACAATGACAATTCTACTGTTATTACGTAGTATGAGAAATGATAAATAATTAGCGATTAGCTTTCACGGACAAGCAAACAGTTACTTGAAATATTTGTTAATGCATGATAAATAGTACAATGGTCCAATCTTGCTGAACATAATCCAGACTGTCCCTGTAAGCAAAATGCTGGTAAAATGTGTTCCTTGTTACTAACATTTCTGAATCTCCCTGGAATAGAAAGTTACTTTGGTTTGTAAATTCATGAAAACATTTAGATTCTATTACTGGGTAAACAAACTTTTCAAATTAGGAGTGTAGTGGAAATGTAGGTAGGGTAATTAGGATATCCAATTTAGGAATAGTTTATCTAATGTATATATGTTTTGATGTTGTTAGAAAGGTAGGAATAATATGTAACAATGCTACTGTAATCTTCACATCATATACAGACAGTGCTTTCTTAACAACTGACCCTGCAGCGATCTCTCAATACCAAGCCCTTTTGAGGAGGGAATGGTGGCTAGGCATAGGTTTAGCAGTGAAGGGGCATAGGGCTACTACGCCAAGAATATCTTTTTTAGAACTCCTTAATCTCGAACTGGGTAAAGAAATAATTCGGAAAGTATACCAGTACAAAATAAATACACTGAGACATAAGCCAAACAACACAAAATCCAATGAGTAATGGCCCTGTGTACTATTGATTCCTGGAACGTGAGGGGAGTACAGGACAAAAAGAAAAGGAACCTGATGCTACACCTAATCTATAAATCAGTGGCAGATATATCATTTATACAAGAAACCCACATGTTAAAAGATGAATGGTTAGGAACACTCAACAGAAACTGGATTAAAACAATAATAGCGGCTGGGGATAGTGCCAACTCTAAGGGTGTAGCCATAATAATTAAGAAAACATTTCATTACGCAATTACAGATTTTGCATCAGACACAAGAGGAAGGTGGTGTTACTTTATAGCTTCAGATCTGGTGAAAGATAAACCAACATTATTCTTAAATATATATGGCCCCTGTATACGGCAACAGGACTTTATATTAGAAATATATAACATTCTATTTAAGTTCCCATACCATATTTATATTGCAGGCGGTGATTGGAATGCAGTCATAAATCCTAACCTGGATCGTACAAGTAACCCCATCTCTCAAAACTTGCAAGCATCTATGGCTATAAATGAATTAATGATGGATTTCTGTTTGATAAACCCCCGCGGGACGGGGGGGGGGGGGATAACATATATATATGCATTACTCCAAATGCCATAACACCTGGTCAAGGATTGACTTTTTCCTAATCTCTGAAGTACTAACAAAAGGGAAGATCGCATTCCACTCAGATCCCAGGTCTTTATCAGATCACTCCAAAATCACTCTAAAAATTGATATGGCCAGACTTTGCACTTTGAACAACCAGACCAGGAGCCAATGGACCCGAAATAATAACCTACTTACCAAATTTGAAGTAAAGCAAGAAATATCAGATATCTTGACTGAACTAGGTAGTAATATAGACAATATTAATATCCCATTTGATGTCCAGTGGGCTGAGTGAAAGGCCACACTAAGGGGAGTCCTCATTCAAAAGGGAGCCTATTTTAAGAGGATAAATAAAGAAAAAGAAAATAATTTGGTGGCTGAACTTAAAAAAACTTGAAAATATCCAACTGAATAATCAGAACCCCATTACGGAAAAAAAATCCAAAACATACAAAGACAACTTATAGAACTATACCAACACAACTATTTTATACACGAACTAAGAAACATTGCAAAATATTCAGAATGGTCACAACTCCCTTCTAGAATATTAGCAAGAATAATCAACAATAGACAGGAATCAATTAAGATAGCACTCATAATCAGGATAAGATATATACATCAGACGCCCAAATATCAGATGTCTTTTATCAAATATACTCGGAACTATACAATATGGATCCCAAACAACCCTCAGACGATGAAATTGAGGCTTTTCTCAAGAAAATCACTTTTCCCAAATTAACGGAAAGTCAGATAGTATCAATGCCTCCCTCTCAATGAACAGGGAATAAATGATGCCATAGCAAATCTAAAACCAGGAAAGGCACCTGGTCCAGATGGATATACTTCTGAATTCTATAAGGCATTTAACCAAAAGTTGACCCCTATTCTTCTAAAACTATATAACTGTATTAAACTAAATGGTATTGGTGACTATTATATAAATAGTTCCAAAACAATTCTCTTGCCAAAAAAATTGTTTAGATAAGACCATCCCTCAAAACTTTAGGCCAATATCAATAATGAATATAGATATTAAAATTATATCCCTAATACTGGCATGTAGACTCCAAAAAGTGTTGCCCTCCATAGTATCTCCAGAACAAGCCGGATTCATGGCAAAGAGGCAAACATGTGATAACACTTTAACTTTGGATGCTATGATGCACCTATTCAAGAATGACAAAACAGTGAGATACTGCCTAACCTTAGATGCATCTAAAGCATTTGACAGGGTAAGTTGGAACTTTTTATTTAGGGTTATGAGTAAATTTAGCATTCCTGATTCCTTTATTAACCTAATTACAACCCTTTGCAATAATTCAATCACATATCTATATATAAACAAAATTCCATCAAAACCTATCAGACTAAAAAAACGGAACAAGACATGGTTGCCCCTTATCCCTCTACCTTTTCAAACTCTATATAGAACCCCTGTTTTTATACATTTCCCAAGCCACATTTCACTCTATCCCCAAACTCCTGAACACCAAAATCTACTACTCAGCATTTGCAGACGAGTTGAACATTTATTTTGAACGACCATACTCTGATTTAAACAAATTATCGAATACCATTGAAAAATTCTCACTAGTTTCCAATTACAAAATTAACATGGAAAAATCTCACATATTCCCTATAAATCCCACTTACCATAAAGAATTTCTTTTTACAGAAGCACCCTTCAAAATAGTATACACACTTAAATACCTAGGGATCCAATTTGAACATAACTATGTTTCCATGCTCCAAAATAACCTCAAAAAAGTATGGTTAAATATTCTGCAAGATTTACACAGATGGCAACATTTGAAACTACCCCTATTATCCAAAGCATCAATCATCAAAATGAACGTTTTACCTAAACTTCTCTACCAACTCAACACCTCAAACCTAATAATTCCCAAAAGGGTTGGGAGGGTGGCCTAATGGTTAAGGTGCTTGCCTTACAAACACAAGGTAGGGGGTTTGAATCTCACAAGGGATAATTGGCTAGGCTTAAAATGGCTCACAAGGGCAGTTAGCCTCGTACTAACCTATAAAAAACTTCTTTCAAACAATACACAAAGAACTGGCAAAATTTGTATGATCTCCCAAATCGGTCAGGATAAGTTACCAAAAATTAATATACTCTAAGGAAAAAGGTGGTCTGAACCTACCAGATTTTCACTTGTATTACCAGATCATATGTGCTAACAGGATTATTCAAATTTCTCAATATTCCTACTTGAAACATGCTTGGTCTCCTCCTTGGGTAAGATTATGGTATGAGCACCTAGTCAGTAATAACTTAAACCCGAAAGCTCTAACTTTTTTAACTGAAGCTAGCTTAAGAAACTCTAAAATAAATAACATTCTAAAACAAAGAGTAAAGACTTTCCAGGATTTAATTAAGTCCCTGGACCTAGATAAAACACTTCCTCTCCTCCAACCTCTGCACCTTAATCCCAACATGAGAATAAATAACACCATGCTCAACCTTTTGGACTATCCCCTTATTAAAGATCTCACGATATGGGACATTCAAAAGCATGTGGGTAAGCTGATACATGAACTGAGAAAAGAACTAAAGCTGGGGTTTAAATATACTATTATACTACAGCAGATTAGGGAACTTATAGCACCAATAATCAGGAATACCCCTATCATTGAAAGAGAAAGGACTAGAGCCGGAGCTATTATAAACAGTCTAAGCAGCCAAAAAAATATGATATCAAATACTTATAAAATAATTGTGGCTACTAGATATCAGGACAAGATATTACTCTCAAAATATTGGGACCAAATGGTACCCAAATTTACTCAAGACCAAGAAGCTCAAGGCAATTGAGTCCACCATCAAATCAACCCCTTTTAAAAAACTCCTATACACTCAGTTAATGGTAACAATTCATATTTTACCCCCAATATCTTAATCAGATTCAACCCAAATGTCTCCCCCACATGCTCATGTTGTTCCTTTCCACAAGCAGATCTAATACATGTACTTTGGTTTTGTAAACACACTCATAAACTTTGGTGCTCTCTAAAGGTTCGCCTTGAAAAAATGGGCTACCAGAAATCAACCCTATCCTGGGAACTAGCATTACTTCATATCACTAACTTGAAAATTCCCAAACTAAACTACCATGCACTTATCACTTTATGCTTATTAGTTAAATTCTATATAACCAAAAATTGGTTAGACCGCACCAAGTTATCCTGCAATGGTTTTAAGAACTTAGCAGTTAAACTTATATCCTCACACAAACTTTTTATTGGCAACATATATAAACAAATGTACTACCAGAAATACTGGAAACTCTTTTTTGACACCATTTTAATGGACTAGCTTATAGGTAAAAGGAATAACCTGCTTATAAGCCACAAAAGTGTATTTATAAATTCACCAGCTTAGACACTTGAGCTCCAAACTTCCATTTTTCTCTTCACAAGTTAGACACCTATCTTGCAATACATCTGAATGATTTTCTCTATGGAACTGATAGTAACGGTATGTGCGATCTTATCCACTCGTTTTCTTTTTGTTGTTACATACTTTTTGTAAATATGTATATATGTTATAGATGTTATTATGAGAATTACATGGTTCATATGATTATCAAGGAAGATGTTTATGTATTATTACTTTCAATATGTACTAAACAGTTACGGTCTGATATTCTCTGTTTGAAAATAATAAAATACTATTTGATAAAAAAAAAAATAAACCTGCGACATCTTGTAAAAACAGTTCTGATGACGTCCTGAATTTTTGGAAGAAAATCATTAACATTAATAAAGCTCTTTATTTCACTACCTTGTGGAATTGTTGAGAGTTGGGCTGTGTGGCTTGTGGCACTGCTGCAATTCATTTTGGTTCTTTCCACCATCTTGCTGACTGTCAAAACCAGCTTCTGATTTTCAAATGAAGCAACTATTATTTTACACAATTTAATTAATCAATGCTTTTTAACAAACTGAGATTAATTATGGTAATAACACTAATGTAGCTTTGAATGTTCAATCATTTCAGACAGTAGTAGTAATACGTTTATAGACAATATTAAATTATTAAGCCCATATAATGCTCTCATTCACATATACATTCCGCATGCATTTTAATCTGCATTTTTTAACTATATTGCACTTCTGGCTTATTTATCCTAAATACTGACATACATTACACAGAATGTCCGTCCCCTTATTTGATCCTCATTTCCCAAACCATATGCACCCAAGTCCTCCATTTTATTTGTATACTCAGCACATCAATGGTAAGCAATCCTAAATCAATATGTCAAAATTACTGTATTTTCATAGTGTTGCAAAAGAGCTAACAACATTAACAACTTGTCAGAAAGACAATACAATTCACTCTCTGATGCAATTAAGCCCTTTTCATGTACTTGCCTTTTTCAAAGCATGTGTAAAAGAGAAGTTTCAACTTCAGTAGAACAAAATCACAAATCTTCAATACTCTTTTTCCAAGGTGTTGACAAATCACTCAACACACAAAGATTCTGTCACAGGCATTTGACTTAGAGTAGTAAAGTGAACGTAATCACCCAGCTTAATGTCATTTTGTGCACCTGCTAAGCTTTTTGCTGCTATGAAGTGATGAAAAACCTACAAAAAGTGCGATCAACCTTAAAATGCACAATTATACTGCCCTAAAATGTAAACCAAGAAAATGCCATCTTGGACTTTAGTGTGACTTATTGACATTGCCTTCTCAGATTTATGCATGTAAATATGCTTAATGTGATGGCCACAAACTAGAGAATAACTGCAGTTGCTTATATAAAGATTATAAGCATGATTTTTTTGTGAAATGCCCCATAATGCCCTCTTACTTCTGCTTATTTGAATCGCTTTTTATCCATTTGAGTAGTTGGTTGAGCTTCCTTGACTGTACACCGCTATACGCAAGTAGCATGCTACCAAACTGAGCCTTCATACCCTCTAAATGCAGTCTGAGCCTTCTAAATAAAAATAAATCCTTGCCGTTTTTTCCAGCTGGTTCATTCCCACTCACAAAGCATTTGAACTAGCCGGAAATACGTGTGCCGCGAGCTCAATTCCAACAGGCTGGTAGCTCTGACGAGCTGATGTCATCGTGCACGCGGTGGAAGAGAGAAACAGAGAATAAAAAGGTACAAAGAGGGGAAGAAAAAAGTGTGAGAGTAAAAAGAAGAAAGAGAGGGAAAAAAGAGGGAAATAGGGGGAAGAAAAAAAGAAATTAGAAGAGAGGAAAAGAAAGAATAGGGTAATTAGGAAGAAATAATAATACATCAGGTTGGAGTTTGGCAAGGGTAGGACCAGGTCTTTTGTAGGTAGTGTTTGAGTTCAAGTTTGAATTGGGGCTTATGGGGGATACTTCTGATTTTTGGTGGAAGGGAGTTCCAGGTGTGAGCAACAGAGTATTTATAGAGGGACTTGCCAATATATTTTGCTGGTTTGTATATGTCCAGGAGATGCTTGTCAGATGTGCAAACTTGACAACGAGGGTTATATTGACATAAGATGTTAGAGATGGAGGGACAGGAGGTGGGATTATATAGAACTGAGTGTGTAATATGCAGTTGTGACAGAAGTAACTGATGTTCATCGTGCATACAGCTGCAGTCATTACAGATGGGTTATCCTGCCGTCAGGCGGATCCTCGGTCGGCCGAATTCCAAAGTCTAGGTCCGGCGTCGGTTGTCGTTGCTTCTTCCCTGACGTCAGTGCGGCAGGGGTATAAAAGAGGCAGCCGACGCCATTTTCTTCAGTCTTTCTTGCCGCGCGGTGCCCGAAGCAGAAGCAGTTCGCAAGTGCCGGTCGGCCAGCTCCTGAGATTTACGAAAGTATTTCAGCTGAAGTCTTCTTTAAAGCTAAGTACCCCATTGGGGAAACTTTTCTTGCCTCAGACCGATGTCAGACAAAGTTAATAATTGCATTTCTTGTGGGAAGCAAATACCGCTTAAGGATTTCCACTCTTTCTGTATACCTTGCTTAGGGCCAGACCACGATGTCTCGGCCTGCCGCTTTTGTGCTAGGTTCAACAAGCACACTATTAAGCACCGGGCGGAGTTCGCCCTTCATTATTTTGGCAAAAAATTTAATTATATCATGTCGTCGGATACTCCGACACCAGTTTTAAGCAAAAGACGCAAAGACAAGGACCGACATCCGAGGTCTGCACCGAGTACTGAGACCACACTTAGACCGACTACCGGTTCTCCGGTTCTCAGCGAGGCGCCTACGCAGCCCCTGACTACCGATGAAACTATTTTACCGGTGACTTCAGTACCCGAGGTCGCAGGCTCCTCGGTCTCCATTCCCACTGCAGATACCGACGCCACTCTTGGCGGGGAAACTGAAAATTTAGTCAGGCCTGCCATTTCTGAAGGCGTCTTCAGGCCTTCCACCTTCTCTATTAAATCCTTCTCTAAATCCAAAGCTGCCATGAAAACTAAAAAACAGGGTCCCCAGACCTCCACTCAAGGCCCCATGCCTAAAAAGCAGATGCTTAAAATGGCTGAGGATTTGATAACTCTCATCAGGGGTTCTCATCCCCCTCTGACAAAAGACCCAGATTGGAGGAAGACTACCCTTCCTCAGACCAGGCTTTTATTACCTCAGACCATTCTGAGGACCAGGACTATGCCTATTCCCCTTTCAAAGACTCTGATGCTGAGGAGTCTATTCCCTCGGTCTCCCCCCCTGAGGACTACTCTTTTGGGGAAACCCTGCATACTTTGAGGGAACACTTCCACTGGGAAGGCCAAGATTACTCAGATTCCAAGAAAAGGCTCAGGGAATTTCTACTGCTCCCCCAGCATAGGCCCTTGGCTATCCCTCCTGTTTTAGATATTTTGGATGATGTGTACGCAGAAGCCAGCCTTAATCCAGATTCTTTACCTCCAGCCCCTGTTAAACCAGACAGGTATTACCGGGTTCCTGATTCTCACCAGTTCCTTTATAAAAGCCATACTGCAGACCCAGAAACAATTTCACAGGGTCCCAAGGCAATAAAGGCCTCTACTGCTAAAAACCCTTTACCTTCAGAGAGAGATTCCAGAGCATTAGAAAGGTGGGGGAAAAAGGTGTATACATCTGTCACTTTAACCATGAGGGCATTAAACTGTCAATTTCATATGTTAAAGTACCAACAGTTTTTGTTATCTCAGCTGAAAAGCAAAATGACACAAACAGAACAACCAGATTTGAAAGAGTTGCAGGATTTGTTGCATGGAGCAGAGCAAGTGGGTAAACATACCTTGCAGTGTGGTTTTGATGCTTTAGAGGCCTCATGTAGAGCTGCTGTCACAGGATCTGATACAAGTAGACATGCTTGGCTCAAAGAGCAAACCTTACCAGATCATGTCAAAGCAAAGTTATTAGATGCACCACTTCAAAAAGATGTATTGTTTGGTGTTAAAGCTGAGGAGGTACTAAAGAAAATGGAGGAAAAAGCGAAATCTATGCAAACAGTGAAAGATTTCTTGCAGGTACAACCTCCACGCTTCAGCAGAAACTGGCCTTCAAAAAATTGGTCCTTTCCAGCCACGGACAGACCACAAACGGGCAGATACAGACACCCAAGGGGTAGAGGACAACCTCAAGGATCTTACAGAGCTAGACAGTGGCAAGCACCAACCCCAAGAGGTGGAGAAGATACATCACAGTCATTTAGAAAACAGACACAATGACTTCCCCCTATGCCTGCCAAACAAAGCTTTAATGGCAGCACCTTTGGGCGGAAAACTGGCATTATTTTCAAAAAACTGGCACATTGTTACAAAAGACAAATGGATTCTGGACATTATAGACAGAGGCTACAGGTTCCACTTTCACATCCTTCCAAAAATGACAGGCTTGCCAAACCTGCCACAGAATCAAAGGGCAGAGGCACAAAGACAAATTTCCGCTCTCATGGATATGAAGCGATTCAAGAGGTACCTACAAAAGAACAAGGTCAAGGTTTTTATTCCAGACTATTCCTGGTACCAGGGAAAGACAAAGATTGGAGACCCATCTTAGTCCTATCCATTCTAAACACATATATACAGGTGTCAAAATTCAAGATGCTCACATTACAGCAGCTTCTTCCCATGCTGGGCAAGGAGTCTTGGCTGGTAACATTGGACCTTAAGGAGGCATACCTGCATGCCCCTATCAGACAAGATTGCAGAAGATACCTCAGATTTCTTGCAGGTTCAACCCATTACCAATTCTCTGCATTGCCCTTTGGCTTATCTACTGCGCCCAGAGTGTTTACAAAATGCCTGGCATCAGTAATTGCCTTCTGCAGACAACAAGGAATACAAATCTACCCATATCTGGACGACTGCCTGATCCAAGCGGACAGCAAGGACATTCTACTGCAGCATCTGGCGTTTGTAATAAAACTGTTAAACTACCTGGGATACACAGTGAACAAAGAGAAATCAAAACTAATACCTTCTCAACAGATAATTTTCCTGGGTGCCAGCTTAAATACAACCACCCAGATGGCCTACCTCACTCCAGACAAACAAGGGCAACTGTCTCAATACTTCAACAAAATAGCAACTTTCACCAGACTAACTGCAAGGAAAGTCCTGCAGGCTCTGGGATTCATGGCATCTTGCATCCTACTAATACCATGTGCAAAGTTGCATATGAGGAAACTACAATGGTACCTAAAAAACTTATGGTCTCAACACAGCCACAGCTTGGAAACAATTATGCCACTCATTCCATGCCTTCAAAAGGAATTTTTGTGGTGGGCTCAACCATGCCAAAGAAACACAGGTCTCCCTTTCTGTGTACCTCAAGCAACTCAAATCATCACAACGGACGCCTCAGACTACGCCTGGGGAGCACACATGGCAGATCAGTGCATTCAGGGAAAATGGTCCCAAAAAGAGAAGCACCTACACATCAACCAAAAGGAGATGCTAGCCGTGCAAAATGCTCTTATGACCTTCAAAGACCTACTGCATCCAGGCCAGCTATTGATAAGGACAGACAACACCACAGTCATGTGGTACATAAACAAACAGGGGGAACTCATGCATACCCCCTGTGCAGACAAGCCATGACCCTATGGAACACAGCACTGGAATTGCAAATTCAACTACAGGCACAATTCCTGCCAGGGAAGGAAAACACACTGGTGGACAACTTAAGCAGAAATATGACAGACCCACACGAATGGAAGTTGCATCCTCAAGATTTCTCAAAAATAACTCAGGCATGGGGACAGCCAGACATAGATCTATTTGCTACCCACAGAAATTATCAGTTGGAAAAATTTTGTTCAAGGACCTATCATCCACAGGCCTGGAAAGTGGACGCACTCTCTTTCAATTGGACAACATTGACAGTCTATGCCTTCCCGCCTCTTCCTCTGCTGACCAAAGTTCTATTAAAAGCCAGAGCCGAGAGGCCACAAATGATTCTCATTGCTCCAGACTGGCCACGACAACACTGGTATCCTCTCCTAAAGAGCCTGACACACTCCCCACCATGGATCCTACCTCTAGTCCCTCTTCTGTTGTCCCAGCACAACTACAAAACCCTTCACAGCCAGCTCAAAACCCTAAATCTAGCTGCATGGAGAATACCTTAATTTCCCAACAGACTCTCCTCTCCAAGGAGGTGCAGGATGTCATCTTGGAGGCCAGAAGACCCTCTACTAGAAAAGCCTACTCCGCCAAATGGAAACGATTTTGTTCCTGGAATCAAGAAAAGGGCCAGAATACTTGGGTAATAAATATACCTCAAATTTTACAGTACCTAGCTAAGATGTTAAACAGTGGCCTTTCCTTCTCCTCCATCAAGATCCACGCTTCAGCCATTTCTGCACAATACAATACAGATCCTCCTTTATTCTCACATCCTCTATTAAGGCAGTTCTTCAGAGGGGCAAAAAATATAAAACCCCCACGGAAACCACCAGTCCCAGCTTGGGACCTCAACTTCGTATTGGAAAAGCTGACCCTGCCTCCCTTTGAGCCGGCTTCTTCAACAGAGCTACAATACTTGTCATGGAAAACAGCCTTCCTTCTGGCTATTACCTTAGCATGCAGGGTTTCAGAACTACAGGCCCTCATGGCTGTGCAACCATTCATCATTTTCCATCAGGACAGAGTTTCCTTACGAACCAACCCTACCTTCATGCCAAAGGTAGTATCCAGTGTAGCTTTGAATCAGACTATTCATTTACCTACCTTTTATCCAAATCCACAGAACAAAGGGGAGAGACTACTACATTCCTTGGACATTCACAGACAACTTCGTTATTACTTGGACAGAACAAAGCCATTCAGGAAATCTGAGCAGCTCTTTGTGTCCTATGCTACAGG
Organism: Protopterus annectens; assembly: GCF_019279795.1. Taxonomy (NCBI): domain Eukaryota; kingdom Metazoa; phylum Chordata; order Ceratodontiformes; family Protopteridae; genus Protopterus; species Protopterus annectens. The sequence continues at coordinate 695,996,054 of NC_056725.1, read as the reverse complement.
TGTTCAAGGAAAGGCTATTTCCAAACAGACAATTTCAAAATGGATAGCCCACTGCATCCGCTTTTGTTATTCATTTCATGGAAAATCTGTGCCTGTATACATCAGATCCCACTCCACCAGGGCTACAGCTACCTCTGCAGCTTTCCTCAGGGGGGTCCCTACCAAGGACATTTTGGAAGCAGCTACTTGGAGTTCAGTGCACACTTTCTCCAAGCACTACCACCTTCCACTATACTCAAAATCTAGAGCGGGCTTTGCCACAGCAGTCCTGCAGGGCATCCTCGCCCCTCCTAGTTCCACTTAGTGCCTACCACCCTTACTTAGCTTTGGGATTCTACCCATCTGTAATGACTGCAGCTGTATGCACGATGAACATAGTACAGTTTTGTACCTACCATAAATATAGATGTTCGAGTGCTCATACAGCTGCAGTCCAGGTTACCCTCCCACCATCCCCTCTTAGGACAGGCCTTATGACAAACACCTTTATCATACAACCTAATTGGGTATTCTTTTGTGGTGTATTTGCTTGCAGCTACTGTTTTTGATTTATCTACTTTGCATGGTTACATAATATTATGTTTTGCCTTCCTTCTGGGGGCACCTGACATCTGGGGCAAGAAAAACTGAAGAAAATGGCGTTGGCTGCCTCTTTTATACCCCTGCCGCACTGACGTCAGGGAAGAAGCGACGACAACCGATGCTGGACCTAGACTTTGGAATTCAGCCGACCGAGGACCCTCCTGATGGCAGGATAACCCATCTGTAATGACTGCAGCTGTATGAGCACTCGAACATCTACATTTATGGTAGGTACAAAACTGTACTTTTTTTTAAATTCAGGCCATTGTAGAGACTTAAGGGTGAAGCAGTGGTGGGATTTGTAGGGGAGATTAAAGGCAAATTTAGTTACTTTATTGTAAGTTTGCTCTAATTTTGAGAGTAGCGATGACTGAAGGTTGGTTAGGATAGGAGCTGCATACAGAAGGCAGGGTAATAGGAGAGTCAGGGCAAGTGAGCGTTTGGTGGAGGGTGTGAGATATTTATTATTATGGTACAGGAGACAAGGTTTCTGCTGTTTATTTATTTATTTTTTATGCATTGATTGATATGTATGTCAAATTTTAGTTCGTCACTTGTGACACCAAGTAATTTAGTATGGGGTTTTGTTTTGATAATGGTGTTATTAAGGGAGGTTATAGATAAAGTGGATTTATATTGTGCAAGTTGTCTGGGAAGGAAAAGTAAAAGTTTAGTTTTCTTAGGGTTTAGTACAAGTTGATGGTCTGTGAGCCAGGTTTCAATAGAAGCAAAGGTGTTTTCGGTAAGAGCAAGGAGCTCTGGAATGCTATGGGCAGTGGTAATGAGGGTAAAGTCATTGGATATTGTAACAGAGTGGAGAGGTTAGTAGCAGAGGGTAGCCGAGGATAGCCTATATTGATCTGGAGGTAAACATCCTGGAGATCTATAGATCATAACTGTTTGCCAAAGGACATTGCAGAATTACTTGCACCATGACTGTTCTGAATAGGTTATTTGTTATGTATGCATCTAGGCCATTGAAGTTCTTGTTATTTTTTGGAACCAAAAAGTCTTGTGTAGTATCCTCAATCTCTGTAATATGGTAGGACCTTTTGGAAGGCTTGTGTTTTTTTTTTTTGTTTTTTTTTTTATAGAAAGGACATAATTTCTCTTTTGAAAGCTTGTTGTTGATGGGGTGGAATATCTGGAAGTGACCAACATGCTAGAGGGGGTTGATGGAACAAGGAGTTGTATAGCCTATGGATATAGTCCATCTTACCCAAGAATCCTGTGTGATGGTCATTCACTCACAATTGTAGAGGAAAAATGACCCTCCAACTTCCTCCAGCGGAAGCAGTCAGGGAATCCTTCAGGGATAGTTAGGTTACTTGTCTGAGAAAGAACTATGGTATCCCTGGTTCTGCAGACCAACTTGACTTATGGATTTGCATTAATTAAAGGGGCAGCCTTTGCCAGCAGTGACTCTTTCAGAGGTGGATTCATAGGGCTGACACCAGGTTTTCCTAAACTATAGAGATTTGCACTCTGACCCCCTATAGCAGATGTCTTCCCATCTTGCTCACACTTCCAAAAGGACCAAACAAATACTATCCATCATATTAGGTATTAGTCAATGGTGCTTTGAAGCTGTCCACAAATGGGAAACCAGACATGCCTCATTGTAATAACTGAACCTGTTGCACAGGCTGCTTCATCAGCTGCATTGTGCATAAGCTACATGATGAGGTTAGTGATGACCAACATAGTGTTCAAAATGGCCTCCAGTTGTTTCTAAGGTTTGAGGCAATGACTTATTCAGGGATTCTAAAGCTTGTTCTGCTAGATACCTTTGAAAGCAATTGCTATGGGTAGCATAGTTCAAGGCCTTATACCTTTGAAAGCAATTGCTATGGGTAGCATAGTTCAAGGCCATCGGTGCAAAAGTGTCTGAAGCATATAATTACCACCATATCCTGTCCAAGTCTCTGGATGTCTTGGGTGGATGGACAGTGGCTGTATTGTCTGTTAGCTCTTACTATATTGCAGCAGCAGCAGCTGCAATAAGACTGTCTACCAGAGGACCCTTGTACCAAAACTGCCGGTCCTGGGGCAGTTAAGAATTTTGTCTTCTTATAGATTCTGACGAGTCCAGGTGCTGTCATGCCCATCTGGTCAATCAGGTGGTCAGCAGGAGGTATCGCCCAAGAAGTAGATGGTGGCAAGTGATACGCCTCAAACAGAATATCTTCATCCTCTGTTGCATTAATTAAAGGATCTCACCAAATGCGGTATCCTTTGTAGGGGAGCCCTCTTGATCATCCAGATCAGTGTGAAATGTAACAGACTCCACAGGGGAGTCAGTGTGCCTCCTCTTGCACTTCCCCTTTCCCAGAATGTTGAGAGTGGAAGACTCTGATTCCTTAGAGGACCCTGACTGTATTGATGCATATTTCTTGAGACCATTCCTTTGGCTGTAACCCTGGGACAGGTGAAAAGGCTGATACAGAGGAAGGCTGGTGTCCTAGGAAGAAGCAGACACCAAAGAAACCTGTAACTCTGTAATTCTCTTCTTGGAGAAGCAATAATCCTAAATGTAAAAATGAAGCTTAATAATACAATTACAAAATGCAAAATCTGTAATTTATTCTGTTTTTCTCTCAAAAAAGGTTTTAAACTAACAGCAAAATTCAACCCAGGCGGATTATCCACATTTAAACATATGATCCAGTTTTGCTCACAACCTTCAGTGTAGTTCTTTAAATCATGTCCTCTTCTACCCTTTGTTATAACGTCTATCACCTGGAACTTGAAACTATGCTGTGATCCCTGCTCTTTAATGTGTTTTGCAAGTGCATTTGTAGCAATACTTCTAATATCTGACAACTGCTCAATAATTCTATCCTTAAACTTATGGTTGCATTTCCCAGTTTAAAAACTTGTGCATGAAGTACAGTTAGCTAAGTATACTATATTCTGGGTGTTACAGTTTGCACAACAGCTAAACTTAAATAACCTATTAGTTACTGGGTGAACAAAGTTCACATCAGTTATAAAATGTCTGCAACACAAACAATTATAGCAGGGTGATGTACCTTTTTTGTTAGTGCAAGTTAATCCTTTTACTAGTTTCATCTCCTGATAGCATAGCCTCTGTTTCAAGTTGGGAGCAATTTTTAAAGGCGAACTGTGGATTTTTGCCTATAATTTTGTCCATACCTGGCTGCGTACATAAAATCTCCCAATTATTTTTAATATTTAAAACTCCTTCAGTTCTTGTAATATAATGAGTTAAGTATATGACTGAATTACCATCATTGTTCACAGAATTATTGCAGACAGATGATAAATTCTCTAAATGCATAAAGTATGGTTTCACTCTAGATTCCTGTTCTGAAGTAAATTCATGTGAAAGCTCCTTCAGAAGCATGGCATCATATTGCTTGCTTCTAAACTCGCTCATCATTTCTGATATTTGCAACTCACATGCTTGAAAGTCAGTATTCAAATGACTCACCCTGAGAAATTGACTTTCAACTATTCCCATAAAATATGATTAGGATGCATGCTGCATCTGTGTAAAAATCAGTTAGCATGCACCTCTTTCTTATATATACTTATGCCTAATCTACTACCTTGCTGAAAAATCTTAATATCCAAGAAATTCATCTAATCCTCAGACTAAGTCCATTTAAATTTCAGAAAAAAAACTGTAGTGCAGTCAAGGTAATTTAAAAAATCAAATAAAGTATTCACATCTCCTTGCCAAATTAAAATACATAATCTACAAAACACTTGTAGAATAAAATATTAAAACTATATGGGGAATTGAAAACATGGTTATTCTCCCAGTGGTTAACTGTGATGTTAGCATAAATATTTACCACTGGAGTACCCATTGCAACCCCTGATATCTAATGATAGATATAATTTTCAAACAGAAAACCATTACTGTTCAATACTAAATCCAGCAAGAAGCAAATAGTTTCAGTTTTCCTCGTACTGAACTCAACATTCAAACATAGAAACTCTTTTACAGCCTCAAAACCACATGTATAGGGAATAACGGTGAAGAGTGAGTTAATATCTAATGTTACTAATATGTAGTCAGATGCTTTATTATGCTCATACCAAAAGTGAAGGTTTCTAAGGAAGTCATCAGTATCGCATATAAAACTTTTTATTTTGTCTGATAACTTCTTTGAAGCCAAAGAAGAAGGTTTTGTCAGCATTGGCGAAGAGGCCAACTCCAGTTTTTTCACCTTTGAATCTGTTGAAGCAGCCAGTTGATCAGCTTTTCTCTTTCTTGGTTCCATTTCCTTCTCCTTAAGTTTGGCATTGTCCTTACCTTTATACTTCTCTTTTCTAGGTTTGTCTCAAGATCCAGAAGCAGCAAACCCTTTAAAATCAGCTTATTAATGCAGTCAAATAAGGCATGGAGACCAAAGGTATTACATAGAATAGTCAGCTGACAAATGTTCCATCTTCAGATGCACAACTCGTGTCTTGTATGATTTTTTTTTTTCTTTTTTACAACACTTGGAACATTTTCTAAAGCTCTTCTCCTTTCCATTGTGAAGAAGAATGAGAACCTGTAGCAAGCACAGTATACAGAAAATTCTTATTTTTTTCTTTCTGTAGTTATTTTGACAAGGCTGCTTCTCTTCATTTTTCTTTCTCTAACTTTTTTGTAAACAACTAACAGATAAACTAACAAGGAGTGTTGATAAGCCAGATGCCCATGTGACACAAACAAGCTAACAAAGAAAAAAAAGCAAGTAACTTGTCAAAATACGCCAAACCACATTAATAGCAAAGTAAAGGAGCTGATAACTGCAATGAGAAATTATTTCCCCAAACTGGAAGCATTTTACCAAGGTAGAGCACTTAGCTTTCCTTGTGAAGACCTGTGTCCTACTGCATAGGCTGCAAGTGAGATCTGACATGATTAGTGGCACAGGTGTGCATTATGGGAGAAGGAAAAATTAAGGGAGCTTGAGTTTGGATCATTACATTTGCCAGCATGGATGCAAAGACTAATCAGTTGGATCAGACAGGATGAATAGGATCACGGTTGTAAGTCCACAGCTGTTGACAGTTTTCTCTCAACTTAACTGCATCATATAAAAAGAGCACTGCAGTTGTATGAGGTACTTACCACTACAGTAAATGTAACATCTGAGAACCTCCTTGTGGGTCTACAGTTAGGTTTATCTACTGTTTCATTCCAATACAGCATCTTAACTCAGTATGCTCAAGGAGCATTTCTGCATTAAACCAACACATTCCATAAGATCACAAGTTCTGTATGATCTGTGTTCTTGGTTGATAGACTTTAAGGAACACTGACTTTTTAGATAAGCTTTGAGCCTATTCCATTGTTTCTGAATGGACTCCAGTGTAAAGCCCTCACTCTTGTATGTTTTATTTGCATTAACATGTTTAGTGTTCTGGTGATAATGTGTTTTGACACTCATGGAGCACCGTCAGACCATCCTTTATACAATTTTTAGTCTTAATTTGGTATGGTAGAAACTTTTCTTGATCTAGCCCCATGATATGTGCTACCCTAGGAAGAACATGCATAGCATCTGTGATCTCTCATTCCAAATCACTCCCTCCAGTTTTTCTGCAACTTACATAGTTTGGATTTTGATCCTGATGGGTTTGTTGTATAAAGCCTTGAAGCCTTCTGAGTGTTTTCTGTCTATCAGATAATTTGCCAGGACCCACACTGCTGCTGTGTTTACTGCTTGATAGAGGAGCATGATATAAATACCATTAATTTAATCTGGCCGCCACAGAGTAGAAGGGAGCTGTCTGGCTTATCTCAATAGTAGGTGAATGGCAGCAGATAGAAATCAGCAGAAATATCTTAGCACAGCCACAGATTTTTGCTTGAGCAATGTCAAAATGAAAAAGAAACAGTTCGGGTCACAACCTCTTTCACTTCACCCCATCCCAGAGATGACTATTTCACTAAGCCATTTCCTCACCTATGACTCGTGAGGGCTTAATTTCACACTAGTTCTCTGTTTTGGTGAATAATGATGGAGTATTAAATAAGTGCATCTCACTTCTCACCTTGGAGGGTGCACACCAGTATTTATGCAGAACCCATCTTCTGGTCATTTGAGCTGAGCATGTTCGAGGCTTGCTTATCCTATGAACTGTCCCTCAAATCACTTGTCTGTATCTCGGTGGAAACATTCAGAATGAAGCACTCTTCTCCACAGCCTTCCCTTAGGTCCAACAGTTCTTAATGCCCATGTTAAGTAGGGTCTAGTGGGTCCTTTTACACCAGGGTTTATTGCACAGACATCTGTTTTGAGGTCTAGCCGAGATCTGTTCTCATGTGTGTTGAGTGCACCCTTAGGAAATATGACCTGATGTTAGTACCTGGCCTGGTAGGGATTTTTCAGTTTCTCACTCCACTATTTGGCGCAACTTTTAGTGACACTGCTTGTCACCTAACAGCAAGCAACCACTGTTTACATGGTCAACCCTAAGAATAACATCTGCGCATACCCTTATCAACTTGGAGCTGCGTTAGAGTGGGAGGGTCTTCTCCTTTGCTTTCTATGAAATGTCAGAGGACTGTGAGAGTATTTTTGAGATAAATATATATATATATATATATATATATATATATATATATATATATAGTGAGAGCTCCCCTGTAGCTTCCATTATGTCCTTTTTCACAGAAATTCACCATGGACTAGCATGCAGTCCAATTGCTTTCTCCAGAAACATCTGTGTGTGTAATAAGCAGCCTTTGGTCATCCCTTTTGTGAAGCCTGAAGTGCTGAATCTCTTGAAGGTGGATTCCCTATGTACGTCCCAAGCTGAGTGGAGTAAGATAATGACCAGCCATCACAGAGCAGACTGTGTCAACTCTTTGCTCCAGCAAAGGACCCAGAGACTATAGCATTTCTTCACCTTGTCTTTTTCATTTTTCAGACACCTTTATTGAATTACCACTTGTGACACAGACAAATTTACGTTCATATAGAAGTAATCAAACTATATTAACATAAACATTATACTTCACATATATTGTTATATATCATATAATCTAAGCAATATTACATAAATTATTTAATTCCTACCTTTTTTTTCTTTAAACAAGAAATATCTTTATTAAACCATCACTTACTACATAAGCAATTATACTGAAAACAAACCACAGTGACACAATGCTAGTCTCTAGCATTTTACATCAAAGCCATACTGACGCACTCCCAGTTGCAAACATTATACATCACTTATAATCTACCCAATCTTTCTCACTCAAACATTACATAGCTCATTTAAGTCCTGTTACCTTTTAGACCTCATTCCTCCCCTTTATGTATTGTTCCCACAATTCTCATTTTTCCTATGTAGTTTGCTCCTACCCTTTTCTAAAGATCTCAGTTCCAGTTGTTTGATCTCTGTTACTATATTCAATACTTCAAGTATAGTTGGTTTAGATTTTAATTTCCATTTTATAGTAATTGCTTTTTTGGCAGCCACAGTTATTAGACACAGCAAGGCCTTACCATGTCTAGGCAGTTCCGATTCTGTGTCATAGCTCAGAAAAATCATCTCCCTCATCAGACCAATCTGCCCACCCAGCATCTCCGATACTGCATCCCGCAGGGAATCCTTAAAGTCCACCAACTCACAGCACTTCCAGAAAATATGTTCCCAATTACCTCTTTCATCCCCTTCACACCTCCAACATTTACTGTCTGCCTGAGGAAAAATTCTCTGGAGTCTATACTCTATCAGTCCTTGATAGGGAAGACAATCTCTAACCTGCAGTCCAAATAAATTCTTGGCCTCTTCCCATTATTACCTTTCCCTTTCTAGTTATTTGCTCCCAATACCTTGATTTCTTTGCCAGTTTTCTCCAATAAATTCCAGCCCCCTCTTGCCTATTATCTGTATCCTTAACCACAGTCATCCCTATTGGCACTATCACTTTTCTCCATTCTCGTGCTGGTTTAGTTCTTAGAATACTCCCTGCTATTTTATGAATATAATACTCTGTATGATTTTTTGCTGTTCTCCTTAAGAGTCTGCATCCAAAATCCCAATCTCTCCTTATTTCTTGAGCTTCCTCCCCGTATCATCATCATTCCTTTCCACTTTGAATTATAGTTTTCTGCTAGTGCTATGTATAAGAGCCTTAACTGAATTGCTCTAAAAATACCCCCTCAAACTGAGTAATCCTAGTCCACCTTGTACTATTGGAAGAATCAGCTTATTCCACTTGACCTTTGCCATCTTCTTTTCCCAGATAAAGTCCTTCATCTCTTTTTTAATTGCTATCCACAGCTTCTCCTCTGGTTGATAAAAATATGCCTGACCTGTGTATGACTAAAGCTACTAAAAACATTTTAATTGCTTGTAATATTTCCATATTTTCATGTTCTATCATATTTCACAAATATAATTATTACATCGTAATCCCATATTAAGCTATTGGTTTTATTACTGTTCATCTCTGAAATCCTCTCTCTGCTTCATTTCCAACATACTCTTGATTCTTTTAGTCAACTCTCCTGCTCCCTTCCTTCTCTCCAACATTTTTCATTGAAAAAAATTGAAAAGGTTTCACAGGTACAGTCCCTCTGTGGCCTTTATTACCAGGAGAACAAGAAGCAGAATCTCTTTCTATTTCACAGTTTACTTTTTGTTGGACAAACTTATTTCCTGCTTAGCATGTACTTCCATCAAAAAATGATTTTGTCCCTTCAGCGAAGAATACCTTGAAGACAGCTGGATACATCAGTTTGAATCTCACACCTGCATCTCAACATTCCTTAAACAGTTGAATAAAGTTGCTCCTTTCTGTCTGGTGTATGAGTAATCATTCTCCACAAACACTCTGCTGTCTACCACTTTTAGTACTTTGTCCTTCTGCCACAATTTTGTCAGAATCAACTCCTTCTGCTGGTAGGATTGCATCTTTACTATTAAAGGTCTAGGTTGCTTTCTTATAACCAAGTTTGGAGCATACACAGGATATGCCCTATCAACTAACAACTCCTGCTGTGGAATACCAGTCCAGTTGCTTATTTGTGCTTTCATAAACTTACTGCAGTCTGTTCTTTCCAGCTTCTCTGGTATAGCCGAAAATCTCAGGTTTTCCCTACATGTTCTGTCCTCTAATTCTATTATTTTTGAAACATCTCTTCCTGAGCAGTTTCATATTCAACCAGCCTTTTCTTTATTTCGACCTCTCATTTTTGCAGCTTTATCATCTCATCTGAATATCTGTTTAAAGCTTCTTCCATTTTTTCCAGCCTTCTATTGTTTGTGTTGATGTACGCTATTGGTGTTTTGTTTATTTTAACCAGGACTGTATGCAGTTGTCTTATATATTTAATAAGTTACTGGAAGTCATATCTGAAGGTTGCATTGCTTTTTGCTAAACAGCTGCAGAACTTTCCCCAGTCAGCATTTCTTCTTCACTTTTTGTATCTGATTTTTTTCCAGATCTTCTGTATTTCTTTATTTCTGGCATCCAGGCAGTGCACTTACGAGCCAGTTACTGAAATTTACCCGTAAACACATGTCTGCTGGTCTTCTCTGATGAGTTTCCTTTTTCACAGTGGGAGAGCTAGAAACAAGCTGTTACTCAATGTGCAGCCACCTTGGAAGTCCCTTCTTTACCTTGCCGTTGATAAGTTGAAAGTTTAAGATAGGGTGGGCAAGAGTGTTCAATTCAGCCACAATAGGCTTTGACTGTCAGCTGTTTGTCTCAACTGTCCAGGTTCCAGTCCTTTTAGTGGATCAGGCATTTGGAAAAACCTTCAGCCTTCCTTAATCTGGACTTGAGGGACCACCTGGTCAAGATTCAGCCTATGATTCTACAGTGGAGGACCTTTATAAAGCCATGGTGTCTCCTTTCTCCTCCTCTTCTAGACCTATCCATTCCCACAAAGAAGACCACATTCAGAACAGAGAGGGCCTTCAAATATCACACGATCTTGCCACTAAGTGATGCAAGCTGAGTCACTCAGAAGGACAACTTTACAAGTCCAGCAATTTCACTTGTAACTGTTGCCTAGTATTGACTGTAGGGGCCAGTTGTTTCAATGCATTTGCTTTGGCTTGGAGGGGTATTGTAAAACATAAACTACATTAGCTGCCAGAAGGAGAAGCTGCAAGGTTCTTGTAAAAACGTTTATTATCCAAAAATTAGTGCTTTCATTCATGTAACAGTGATGAACTTCTTCAGATAAGTTTAAAAAAAACAAAAGGCAGGTTTTTAAATAAGGTCCAAATTACAAGGCAACCTGCATTTTCTTCTACTGATTGTTTACCTGTTTTGGATGGGATAAGTACAGCTCAAACTAATAATTTACAAACTGCCAGTGTGTTTGCTAGTAATTCTAATGGTCCAGTAAGGTATAACCCAGTTTTGGGTGATGTTCTGGCATCTATGCAACAAGCAGAAAACCATGCAGCTTCAAACACTTTTGGAAATATTCCAGGGAGGTATTGCCCTTTTTAGGGCAATGTTCTGGTCTTAAATGAATGGCTGCAAAAAGGATTCGAATTCAGTGTGGACCCCGATAGTTTAGCATTCTACCCTATATGAAAAACTGAATGACTTTGATTACAAATTTCTGAAATACAAAAAATCTCAGCTTGAAAATTCTTATTTTGTTGAATATGTCAAAAATAAACAAGTACCCAAAGGTCTGAGAATCTGCTGATTTCTGACAGGCCTGGAGAAAAATTCCTTCATCTTGACCTTCTGGATATATTTGACAAACAAAGGTGTGAGTTGCTCAAATTGCTGGTTAAACACGATATTAAACTTATTGAAAAGTTAGCTGTGGAACTCAACTTTCTGGATAACCTAATAAAGCAGGATATCCAATATGAGCAATATAAATTTGAACATGTAAGAATTTTTAGCAGTATTGACCAGCAATGAGAACATCTGAAAGCAAAGAAACTAAGGAAAGTTGAGAGACAGGATTGGCTATAGCAAAGGTACTGCTTACCCTTAACCCCCCACCATCCTAGATTTGGGGTAAAGGGAGGTACTAGCGACATGTTGAATCTAAAAGTAATGACACTATTCATCAGAATGAACCCACAACTAATGGCGGCAATGGTCAACAGTATAATGAGCCTGCTATCCCTTTATCTGATCCCACAGAATTTCCACCTTTGAGATGCTCAGAAAGGATAATGGAAAGAAACAGTGATGACCACAATCGATAGCAAAATAGTGAGCAATGGAACAACCAGGGTTTTCAGATGCCCCTCAGGAGGAACCAATGGTGATCAAACAATTGCTTCCAGCCCCAGCAGCCAAACCAAACACAGTGGACATATTGAGGATGGAGAAACTAACAGAAATGACTATTTCAACAAATATGGTCCTACTACATACTTTTGAAATAATTCACAACCAGAAAGGGGACTTTAAAATTTACAAATTTTCCAGCATGTCCTTCGATCAGGAGCTAGCAGATTTACTGTCAAAAGGACTTACATGTATTCCATCTAAAAGAGCCAATGGGGTTAAGACTTTGTTGGATTTAAAAATGTATTAAAGAAAACTAAACCTTAAACTTATTTTTGATGGTAATAATATCCCCACTGATGATTTGTGTATTTCAAGCACATTCAACCCACCCCTGCATCCGGTATTGCAACTTTTTGAAAAGGTATGTGAATTAGAAATCAGAAACTTGTTAAAACAAAATAATAGGCATTGTGAATTCAACTTAAGTAAGCACAAAGTTGATTTATTGCATTTTTTAAAAACAACAGAATGTTAGAATCATGAAACCGGATAATGGGGGGTGGGCTTGTTATCATGGATGTGCAAGAATACAATAATAAAATTCATGAAATTTTAAATAGTGACACCTACAAACTTGTTTCAAAGAATCAGTTGAATGGAGCATATAGAAACAATGATACACAAATAAGGGACATGTTTATTGATAGATACATAGACATAGATACCTTCAACTATTTTAACGTGACCACCCCTCTCACACCAACTATATTTGGGGTCCCAAAAATGCATAAAAATATTGATAACCCTCCAATGCATCCCACAGTGGATGGGCGCAATTCAGTAACATCAACCTGTGCTAAATACCTAGATAGCAAATTGGAAATTATTTTAACAAACAAAACCCAAATTTGTAGGAATTCTTGCCATTTTTTAGAGTTGATTAACAAAATTGAATATGACCACAAAGATGCTTTTATTACAACAGACATAAAGGATTTCTATACAGTCATCCTCCAGGATATAGGTATTGCATGGGTTACTGAATTCTTGTTACAGAAAGGGGTCCCCAAAATGAGATTATTCTCTATGAGGAGCTGTTTCACCTAGTTTTGGATAACAATTACATTTTATTTGATGTAAAATATTATTTATAAAAGAGTTGGGTAGCCATTGGGTCACCTTGTGGCTCTATTTTTGCAAGCCTAGTTATGCACCATTGGGAGCATAAGTTTATATTTGAAAATGATGTGAAAGCATCCTTCCAGCTTTATGTCCTCTACCTGGATGATATCTTCATCCTCTGGAAGGACAAGGTTGAGAATGTTGAGTCCTTTATGGAATACATCAATTCTACAACTAACTTTTTAAATTTTACACATGAATGTGCATCAGATATGCTAGTCTATCTGGATGTATTGTTAGAGAAAGACATTAGATATAACAGATATACATCCTATATTTACAGGAAAAAGGTCTACTCTAACACCTTTCTTTATTATACCAGCTCACACCTCTACCATCAAAAAAGTTCAATAGAAAAGGGGCAGCTTGTGAGGGCAGCAAGGATGGTTTCTTTAGACTCGCAGTTTGAAGAAGCGTGCAATAACTTGGTGGGAATGTTTGTCAGGAGAGGATATCCAAAACCTCTTCAGGAATTAATGAGAGAAGTTTACAGTAAAAGAACAGCAGGACATTTCAGACCTATTTAAATACTTATAGGGCTTACATCTTATACACAGTCTTCTAGGCTGGATGGAACACAATATAACTTTAGCCCAACCACTAGTTTTATTACGTTTTATTAGTGATTCTAAAACACTTAAGTGGATTTTTAAACAAAAACTGGCTTATTATGTGTGATGCCTTTTTAGTTAAAAACAAAGTAGGGATAAGACCCATAATAGTATACCATTGGGGCACTAATTTTAAAAATCTCCTGGAGAATATGACAAGCAACAATACCAGTAGTAACAATTTTATCCCCATTCTGAAAAAATGTGGGCATTGCTCATATTGTAAATATATTTTTACTGATGACTGTTTTAACATTAGTGGTAAGGAGTATCAGATAAATAGTAGATACAACTGTGAGTCCAAGGGAGTTGTATATGTAGGATTATGCCAGTCCTGCCCGTGTTTTTATATAGGCAAAATGGAACGTAGATTATGGGACTGGATTTATGAACATGAATATGATATAAAAAGAATACATCTGAATAATGCATTAGCAAAACATGTTCACATGTACCCTAACCACCATTTCAAATACTTGGTTATAGAGAAGGTCAATATCAGTATGACAGAGGCACTGGTTTTAGAAAAAAAAAGAATTATTTCGGCCGTTACTTTTAAATGCTTGCAACTGGCCAGGCTTGAATGATTATTGGTTGATCAGTTGTATTTTAAAACATAAAGCCTTAACCAGATAAAGCACCATTATTAGTATTTACATTGGGGTATGTTTACGTCAATAATCTCAATGACAATTTGTATTTTTAATAATTTTTTTTTACTCTTTTGGTTGCATTATTTTTAATACATATTTTAATATATATTTTTAATACTTTATTTGTTCAGAGCTCTTAGTGAATGAATAATCTCAATCTTCTACAGTACTGTGTTTATGTGCACTTTAAATAGCACTTTTTACAGCACTTTGGCACTTTAAGAAATGTAAATGGGAGGGTTTAATGGCATCATCCTTAGATCAGATGACGATTTTGGACCTTATTTATAAACCTGCCTTTTTTTAAACTTACCTGAAGAAGTTCACCACTGTTACATGAACGAAAGTCCTCATTTGTGGATAATAAAAGTTTTTACAAGAACCTTGCAGCTTCTCCTTCTGGCAGCTAAGTTTATGTTTTAGAAGTTTGCTTTTTGTGTCTGCTGCTTTGGATTGGAGGGGTATTGCCAAGAACTGGGCAGTTAACATGTTCATAATTGAACATGTTTTAGAATTCTAACCTTCTGTATCAGAAAGGGGTCAGTTGAGAGATTAAGCCATCTCTACTGAACACTTTACAAAAGGCCCAGACTGTGCTCTGGAGAAGTAGAGGCTGCCCTACCTTCATAACAAGTTCTGAGATTCTACTCATTTGTTTGTCCTTTTATTTGTTCCAAATGTAATGAAAGGTTTCTGCCAGATCCTAGACCAGACCAGCTTCATTGGCCACATCTGGTGAAACAAAGTCTGGGTAGTGACTCTACTAAGAGTTATGCATTTTTACCACAGACAAAGACTTTCTTTTGCGGATTGCTGGGGTCTACACAGGAGGTTCCTTGGATTATACCTTGGTAAACACCACTTTCAGTGCAGTATCTTAGAAGAATTCATTTATCAGAGTGCAGCTGAGCATTCCCCAGTTCTGGTTATTCCTGCCTGCTGACAAAGCCTAGAAGATGGCCTTGTTAACTTGGGTAAGGATACAGTGAAGTATCATGGCAAAGATGTCTATCTGTTTTGTTGGCTTGATAGTTGATTCAGAGTACATTTTGCACTCTTTAGGATACGTGTCTTGCCGTAAATTGTGAAGTGTCAGTGGCTATAATGTCATCACATGTTCACAATATTTTCTTAATGTGTGACTCTTTAGCGCTGTCTTGAAATGTTGGGTATTTCCCAAGAACTTGAAGGTGGGGTTCACCTTCCTGCAGCCAAACCCATTTCAGGTTCTGATAATGGGTTCTTTTCTGGGAGGATGAGGAGTTTGTTTTTCCACTGTTTGCAATCCTTATGATCCTGATGTCTCTGGTGAAAAAATACTGGCACCTCTTCTGTTTCATTTTTATAAGCAGTCATGCAGTACCTAAACAAGCAAGAGGAATTATGCTTCAAATATGTGATTAAAGTCCTGCAGTGGTCCAAGAAATAGAGGCATCACCCTGTTGACAGTTCATATCCCAGGCAAAGTAAACATGCTGGCAAACTCCTTAATCTGCTGCTTCAGTCCTCTGCTGTAGCTAAGTATTCTGGAACCAGGTCTGATGTATATGCTGAATAAGTAAGACACTCTGGCGATCACTTTTCTCTTCTGGAGATAGTTGGTGCTCCCATAGAAAAACAAATGGATACTATTGGTGGATGAATTCTGTGCAAAAGGTGTTTCTTGCATGTTTTTACATTGCTCCGAAGCATCATGCCTAATTGCACTAGGACAAACTTAGTATAATTTCTTGATAGCCCCGAAGGGTGCAACTTCATAAAATCCCTAGCTGCAAACAAAATTTTTGTAGTCCAAGCCAAGTAATTCCATGTATTTGGGGCATCAACGTGCTCCATCTAAGGACCTGGTTGCTGATATAGATGCATTGATCTTTTCAAATCTTCCAGTTGGAGTGTCAGAGGTGACTAAAACTGCCACAATGCCTTCTATAAAACAGATCTATTGTTTAATTGCCTTCATATTGGGTGACAGTGTCTCCTAACCTCTCCAGTCAGTCCATATGCAGTTGATTCTTATTTCAGAAAATTGTATGATCTGGGTATCAGTTATTCTGCATTCAAGGTGTGGGTCAAGTTTATAGGTAAGTAGTAGGCTAGCTGCCTTTGGGAGCCATTTAAGCCTAGCCTGTTTCCCTTTTGGTGTTTGAATTAATCTATCCTGTTTAGATTTAGATTGGCCTTAGTTCATCCGTCTCCTGTTTTGTGAGGAACAGAAATTAAAGGAGAACAATTAATTTCTACCTTTTATGTGCACCCTAGCTTGGGTAAATGAAACTAAGGCATGAGTGTAAGAGAATAAGACAGTTTTTGTTTCCTTTGATCCATAAGAGAAAAGCTGCCATTTGACAAGAAAATCCTTTCCAAATGAATTGCATATTGTTTTATCTTTTACATGAGTTAATGAACTACCTACTGAAAAATGCTGTTGTCAGAAGGCACTTCACTAGAGTGGCATAACTGCTTCCTATACTTGTTTCACAAATGCCTTAACTATCCACTTGTTAGTGCATTATGCCTTTACCAGGCATTACTATTTGGGACATGACTGCAGGAGTCAGGCCTATCTTGCTACTTTTGTACTCCAGGATTCAGTCTTCTGTTTCCTTATTTGTCCTCTAACTCCTTTTGTTTTGGGCAGTTACTGCTTGGGATTATGTCCATTCATAGATTCACTAGAAAAGGTCTTCAGTGTTTAATGTGACACATTTATATTCATAAATTATAGACGATTTACAAGAAGGAATCTTCCTTAGTTGTTTATAAACACCAGACACCATTCCAAAATCTTCTAATGCTCTGATGATTTCAGTGTCCAGTGGCAGCTGTTTCATGGCAACTGTTGTAATTCTATGAAAATTGGACAAGTATGTGTTTGTACTTTGTAAATGATGGTGAAAAAACTCATTGCTTTTTCTAAATTTGAAGGAATAGCATTCTCTAAGTGGTTAGGATAAACAGGAAAGCCGATGAGGTAAGCGTACCATTCTATTGAAGTGCATTTCATGGTACGAGCCAGTGTGAAGCAAGTGAAAAAAATATTGAATTGTAATGGAAAGAAAGATAAAACAGTCAAAGCCCCACCTCTGAGGAAGGTTCCATTGGATCTCTGCTGGTTATAATAAAAATGTATTGTGACTTGTGCCTCTCATACTAAGACTGCTTCGCACTTAGAATTTTCCAAGGCTGCTAGCCCCATCCCTAAGTCATTCTTGTCCCTCATCTAGGGATGGGCCTTTTTGGAAATCAGTTCAATCCACTTTCTGTATGTAGTTCACTTCAGATGCTACTTGTCTAATTTCAGTTTTATTCAACAACTTTGATTTTTCATTCTGATTTCAGATTGCTGTTTATCCACCATAGCAACAAATACATTTCTGCAAGCATATCTGCACAACAACTACATATCCGAAGTGTCTTTTTATGCCTAGGACTACTGCATAAGTCCCATGTCTGAAATGGTTTCAGCAAGATGACCCACAGATAATGTAGAAATGCCTGAAGAATGCTTTTGTGGCATAACATTAACATAATTGGCTGCCTCCATTGTTGTATCCTTGTCATCCTCTTTCAAAAATACGGATCACAATAAACAAGTGACTTCAGAGAAAGGGAGAAGCTCCCACCTTCCTCCTCATTTTAGCAGTCCAAGCCCTACCTATATTGATCCAGCAATCTTACTGCTTATGTTGATTTGGCCACATACACAGATGGAAATAAATTTAGTTTCTTACCCTCTTGTAGCCATCAACATCAACCATTTCTGAAAACTTGGGGGTAGTGGGCATCTCTCTAACACTGTTGATACCTCATCTAATGAAGACAACTGTTTCCCATATCCCTTTCATCAGTTATGATGAACTATTGGCAGTGATAAAACAACTGTCTTCACCACTTCCCTCCTGTTTACCTGACCTTTGGCTTAGCCATCATCCTAAATGCTTTCAGACTTGTATGTCCAGTGATCTGTCTTCTCGATGTTGACTCCACCTTTGCAAGCTGTGGTTCCCCCTAAAATTAGTCCCTGTGGTGATGGGTTCCAGGTGTTAGTGTGTCACAGCATCCACTCAAATGACAATGACTCCATTGGCTCTACTGCTGTTGGCTTCTTCAGGGTCTACCTTACTGGTGTCAGCCCTGCAACATTGGTCATATTGATATCCAAGTTTTCAGGCTCAACAACAGAAGTCAGAATCATTCCAGGGCAGTGAATGTCTGATACCACACTAATTCTCCATCTATAAGGGGAGCTGAGGTCTGGAAAAGGTGCACTCTCAGTTGAAATGCCAATGAGTTAATTGTGGGATATTCATTCTTCCTTTCTTCCACCTGGTCAGCTTGATTCCTTGTCTGCTCAACCTAATCACTTGAAGCCAAGACTTAACCTAAGCCCTACTCCTCAATCCAGTTTGTCTAGTCAGCTGAGATCAAGGAAAAATCTCAGTGTGTGCTTGTTTTAGTGTGTAGGGCCCTAAAATGAATGATTGGGTGCGTGTTTGACTACTAGGTTGGCCTGGGGTTGCACTTAATGAGACTTCACCTACAGGGATTTTTGGCTCTATGTCAGTACATGGATCAGTATAGGCCTTCCTAACTGTGCACCACCTTCAGTACACATGTAACTGCCGAAGAACCTTGACCAACCTGCTTGCATGTTGTGACCACATGTTCAGATTCCCATAAAACTAAGTCAAGAGTCTCAGTATATCCTCATTTGGATTCCCAGTGGAACAGGGTGTTTAGATATATTTTAACTGCTCCTCTTTACCCCCACCAGTAGATCCACCCCATTTTCCTTCTCCATAACATCCAGTAATGGTACCTCTATTTCTCCAGATGACCATACTAAGCTTTTAGGAGTAATAGTGGACAGTAATTTCAAATTTGATCTGAATATCGATAAAACTATAAAAACCATTAATAAGAAGCTTGGTTTGTTATATAGAAGCAAACCTTTTCTAACTCCATTAGCTAGGACAGCAGTCGCCCGCTCACACATACTCTCTACCCTTCTATATGCCCCCCCCCATACCCTCCAATTTGAGCAAAACTGAACTTAGTAAGCTCTCTCACTGTTATAACCATATTGCTAGATTTGCCATAGGCTCAACATATAGGACACATCACTGTCAAAACCTCAGTCTTCTCGGGTGGCTAGAACTGCCTAGCCTACTTCTGTTCAATCAGCTTATAGTAGCACACAAAATTCTGTACCACCCTGCAAATACTCTGGCACTCAAAAATGTCATAAATCCATAAAGTAATTCAAGGCAACTATGATCATACAATAAACTGTTGGTCCAAACCCACAAAGCCATTAACTCAGCCATGACTCCCTGTTTGCCAGCATCATTGGTAGAACTTGGAATTCACTTTCATCTAATCTTACCCTTGAACCTTCTTTAAGTCTCTTCAAAAAAGGCTTCAAACAGTATTTTAAAGAGCACTGGCTTTGTTCCTGTACTAACCCTGATTAATCACTACTTATTCAATGCCTTATTTAAACTAATATTGTACGCCTCTTTTGCTCATAATAGCTTGCTGCAACCCGTTGTTTTTGTATACTATTACACACTGTCTATATTGTGAGTACCTACTAGACTCCTAGAGGGTCTTATAAGTATGTTTGACTCATATCTGTTATGTTCCATCTGTGTTATCTGGAGCTTTTCTCCACTGGCCTCAGCTGAAAATGGACATATATCCAGTCAGACTATCTCGGTCAACAAATGTAAAATAAATAAAATGATATGAGATGTGAAGCTTCAGAGTGCTCATATTCCTTCCTGTGGCACCTCTTGAAACAATGCTGCCTTCAAAGAGATTATCTGGTTCTTGGGCTTCAGCTTGCACAGATCATCTGAAAATGCCTGTGGGCATTGTCCCCTTGAGCCTTGGTTGTCTCTTCCATGGAACCAGCCTGTCATAATTTTATCACACCAGCCTGGAAGCAACCTAACTGCTTCTTTTACCTTCAGGACTGTTCTATATTGGCATAGTGGAGTAAGGCCTTGTCTGTCCATCTCAAGGCTCATATCTTTGTGGTCTTGGGAGTATTCAGCACTCCCTGAGCCCAAACTTTGCCTTTACCCAGCTGGCAGACAGCATGGCTTGAGAAGAGGCAGTGTTGGAAAGATGTGTTCCTTAGCCACTTCAGAACTTGGGGCCCTCAACTTTATCACGTGACCAGATATCAGGTTCTTCTGGGAAAAGCTGTCTTCACCACCCTGGAGACACTTACCAAGTCTGAGATCAGAAAAATCTCACCTTTAGTCTGGAAATTGGTGTACTAGTATAACCCCACATTTTTAGATTTCTACTACCTGTCGTGGATGCCTTGGCTGAGGCTTTACACTTGGGAATCTACCTTGTATCACTTTTCTTGACTGTCTTCATTCTCTCCTTGGTAGATGACCTGGAAGTCTTTTGCTAGATTCTGCTTCTGACAGAAGTTGAATTGTTTGAACTTTAGTGACTGCTTAACACCTTCTTAGTGGGAAGCTATGCAGGAGACCCAGATGCCACTCTGTGGTGGTAGAGATGGATGCTACTCAGCTTCTGGGGAGCACACTTTAGTACTATGTATCTTGAATAACCATATGCCCTATTAAGCATTAGGAGTAGGTTTACCTCCATTCTTCTTAAGGGCTATACTATTAATTGCTGGGGTAAATTTATGTAAACTCATCTAATAAAGACTTAATCTGTGGGGGGCTAATGTGTTAAAAAAGAAGTTATGTACTCACCATAATATTCCATATGTGTTGTCCATTTTCATTTATCCTTGACATATGGGTACAGTTCTGACATCAGAACTGACTTGGCCATTACTACAGCTCGTGCTGACGAAAAACTCTCAAGCTTGACATCTACTCATAATCCCTGTCTCACAATTACCTCAGATCAAGTTTGCAGATTAGATATAGATTGATAGAAAAAGAAGCCTCAATAGAAGCCATATCTGCTATGATTCAAAGATTACCAAGAAGTAAGTATATTATCTATTATATCAAAGAATCTTGAAAGGCTGGGGGATGGATGGAGGGCAGTCAAGGATAAATGAAAATGGACAACACAGATGGAACGTTATGGTGAGTACATAACTTCTTTATCTGATGTTGTCAATTTTCATTTTATCCTTGACATATGGGGCAGAGTCCCCAGCTCCTTTAGACCTTAGGAGGACTTATGAAAGGATATCCCTGGGCATCACTGAACCAAAGGATGCTCTTCCCCTAGAGACCAAATCCAATTTGTAATCCATAATAAAGGTATGGGAAGAACTGCAAATCGTTCCTGCACATATATCATCCATTGAAGCTCTAGACTGGAAAACTGCTAAAGTGGCGACAGATCTTGTGGAGTATGCTTTAACAGGCCTAGGCAAGGTAATTTTCCTTTTGCCATAGATAAAAGAAATATAATCCTTGAGCCATCTGGCTAAGGTCACCTTGCTGACTGGTTTACCAAACCTAACACTTGAAAAGGAGACAAATAGTTGGTCAGATTTTCTCATGTCCTTTGTCCTGAGAAGGTAAGCATGCAATTGTCTGTGAATATCTAGCAAATGAAGACAGTATTCACCTCTGTTTGAAAAATTTGGAAAGAATACCGGCAAATTAATTGTCTGATTGATATTAGACTCTGACACAACTTTAGGTAGGAAGGTGGGATTTGTTCATAAAGAGACCCTGTCCATATGAAAAACTAGATAAGGAAGTTTACATGATAAAGCCTGAATTTCTGAAATCCTTCTCACAGAGGTTATTGCCACGAAAAATGTTTTCCATGACAAGTATTTCAGATCACAGTCTGTAGATGGTTCTAAGGGGGGAATGTATAATAGTCTGCAACACTAGGTTTAGGTCCCAAGGTGGAGTAGGATCTTTGAAAGGAGATTTCGGCAAAAGTGTCCCTTTTAAAAATGACTTAGAGTCTGTGAGAAGCCAAGGAATGTTCTTCCAAACCATCATGGAAATTTGAGATTGCTGCTAGTTGTAATCTGATGGTAGAAGGGGGAGGGGCTCCTGCATTGAAAAGAGAGGTTAATAAGTCTAAAATATTAGCAATAGAAGCAGAAAAGGGATCAGTATCCCTTTCATGAGCCCAAATGGTAAATCTTTTCCATTTACTGTTATATAGTTTCCGTGTGGAAGGTTTATGAGAAGCTAGGAGAATTTGGGGTACTGGGGAAGAAAGGTTAAGATGCCTGGCCACTAGTGGAACTGGAGGAGCCATGTTGTTAACTTGAGGTTCAGAATGTCTGGGTGAACTAGCCCATTTAGATGGGAGAGAAGGTCTGGAGCTGGGTCCAGAGTCAATGGTCATTGGATTAGGTAAGGAACCATATCTGTTGAGGCCAAAATGGAGCAATAAAGATTACTTTTGTCTTCAACATGATTGCTTTCTGTAAGAATTTGGGGATTAGAGGTATTGGGGTAAAGCCATACAGGATACTGGGGGGGGGCCAAGTGTGGAGAAGAGCATCTTTTGCTGACTTCCCCAGAGGAGGAATCAGGGCAAAGTAGTTGCTGTACTTGTTGTTTAGGGGTGAAGCAAACAGGTTGCAGCAAGGCTGGCCCCATTGACGGAAAATCTTTTCTGTCACTTTTGGATTGAGAAACCGCTTGTGATGCTGGAGAATACATCTGCTCAGTTTGTCTACTATCACATTGGCACTTCCCGGAATGTGCGTTGGTATCAGAAAGTGGTTGGAAGAGATCACTCACTGCCATGCTCTGAATGCTTCTCAACAAAGGGGATAAGATTTAGTTTCTCCTTGTTTGTTGATGTACCAAACTACTGACATATTGTCTGTTTAAATTACAATTGTTCTCATAGGAAGGGCAGTTTGAAAGGCTTGCAGTGCTAGAAGCACTGCTCTTAGCTCCAGAACATTGATATACAAGCTGGCCTCTGTAGGGGACCAAGTGCCTTGGACAGTTTTCCCCAGAAAATGCCCCCCACCCTATCAGGGAGGCATCTGTGGTCACCATGGCCTTGAGTTCTAGAAGGATGAAGGGGCAACTCAGGAGAATTTATTTGGAGTGAATCCACCAAGCTAGATGTTTTCTGCAATAATTGGTGATCAGAATCTCATGCAACATGGGTTGATATAGTATAGACCATTGAGCAGCCAGTAGGCATTGTAGAATTCTCATGTGATATCTGGCTAGGGGAACTACAGTAATTGTCATTGCCATAGAACCTAGGACCAGTAAAACTAGGCAAGTGGGTACCTTCTTGCTGTGGATCATTTTCGGAACCTGAATTATGGTTTTCTGAAGCCTCACTAGAGAAAGGGATGTTACGGTTCTTGTCGTATTCAGTACTGCCCATATAAACTCTGAGTTGGAGTCAGATGAGATTTTTCATGATTTACAGTTATTCCTAAGTATGCACAGGTAATCCCTTTCCTCTATCAGTCGATGCCTGGTCAAAGTGGTAATGAGCCAGTTATCCAAGTACGGAAATACCAGGAATCCTTGCAGTCTCAAATGAGCTGCTACTGCTGCCATACATTTGGTGAATACCCTAGGGGCTGTGGTGAGACCAAAGGGTAGTACCCTGAATTGGTAATGACTGGCTCCCAGCTGGAAGTAAAGGAACTTCCTGAAGTGCTTGTCCATTTTTATGTAGTAATATGCATCCTGAAGATATATCAAACACATCCAGTTGTCCTTTAGCGGAAGAATGGACTGTACCATGACCATCCAGAATTTCATTTGTCAAACTGATTTGTTCAACACACTGTGATCCAAAATTGGTCTCCAGTCCTCTGTCTTTTTTGGCACTGAAAAAATCATGAGTAAATTCCAGATCCTGTCTGGTCTGGTGGGACTTCTTGGATGACTCTTTTGTTTAGCAGTTTTTGAATTTCTAGAAGGGCAGGTTCCCTCTGACTGGGTGGAACATTGGGTATTTTTTTGTATACTGGGTGAAGATGGGAAAAGGGTATGGTATAACCTCTAGATATGATCCATTGCATCCAAGAATCAGTTGTTATATTTAGGCAGGCATTTTGGTGCAAGAATAAATGTCCCCGACTGCCTCCAGAGGAAGACAATTAGGCCACCTTTCAGGAATGCTGAAACAGCGTACCCGGAAAGGAATCCCTGGTTCTGTGAATCACCTCTGCCCCATGAATGGCATCTTCCATTGTAGTTCCCCAGTCTGCCCCTGGAGGAACCGCCTCTACGTGTGTCCTGGAAAGGCCCTTGGGACTTTTTGAACCACTTTCTTCCACCGCTCCTCTGATTCCTAGAAAAGGATCTTTGGGAGGGCTGGAAAACTGTATGTCCAAAGCAGAAAGGGTCTTATCATCCTTCTCACACCTCGATAATGTCTCTTTTACTTTTGGACAAAACAAAGATGATCCATCAAAAGGTGCATTGATGAATGAAGACTTGAATGGTTCCACAAAGTCACATAGGTGTATCCAGGCATGACTCTTTATGGCTATGCCTGAACCCACTGCTCTTGAAGTCCCCTTGGTTGCATACACAATGAGCTTCATAGATGAGTTTGACACAGACTCCAGAGTGGCCAACTGGGAAGCAACCTTCTCTTGGACTCCTTCAGTAACAGCTCCTGCCAGGGTATCTGACAACTCCTTGATCAGATCCCTTTGAAGTTTGGTGAAATGTGTCAGGAAATTCAAAGACCTTAAGGTGAAGGTCGATGAAGTGTAAACTCTCTTCCCAAATCTATCCATCACCTGAGACTCTGTTGGGTGGATGGATAGATAGATAAATTCCCCTCAGTGAGTTTCGTTTTGGTGGTGGCCACTATGACCATGGCATATACCGCTAAACCTTCAGCCCAGAATTGTTTATCCTTGGGTGCAGATAAATTTTGTCTGGTCTCATGGGGATGGGTTCAACAGTGTCCTGAGTCTTCCACACCCACTAAGAAATCAACTAAATGAGTTTATAAGCAGGCAGAGTCACCCAAGAGGTAGATGGGTGAGTACCAAAAGCCTACAGGTAAACTGATTCCTCCAGGGAAGGGTTTTGGGATGTCCCGTCACCACTCTGTTTCAAAATTTCTAAGATGTCTCCAAAGGAGACATCTTCATGGGGTGACCTTGGGAACCCTTCCCCTTCATCAAAATCAGTGTCTTCTGTGATCAGTTCCTGTGGGGAATCTAAGTGCTTCCTCCTGCATTTCTTCTTCTGAGGAACCTCTTCAAGGGGATAGTCTGGAGAGGTATCAGAAGATGACAGAATCTGTATCTGAGATACCTGAGGTTTTATCACTCACTGCCCCATTGAAGAGAGAAAGGTTGAATAACTGGATGTGAGGAAGGTTCTGCTGCAAGGAGAAAAGGGCCAACTGAGTCAAGTGTAAGAGACAAGGCCCTCTCAATTGCCTCAAAGCCTGCCCCCCCGAAGATGGAAGGGAGCCCAGAACCGAGATAGACTGTCTTAAAACTGAGGTCACACCCCACTCTGAAGAAATAGCCCCCAAGACAGAAGCTGGAGCTAAACTGAACCATGCCAACCCTCCAAGGTGCAGGGATGGCTCTGAAAAAATTGGAGTCAACAACTGCCCCTTGGAGCTGACAGGACAGATACAGCCCCCAGGAGGTCTCCAGCTCTGAAACAACTGAAGAACTCAGGTCAGTAACTGGCTGCAAAGAGAGAGAGAGAACAACTGGCATCAGATGACTCAGAGCTGTAAACTCTGAAGCCTATTATGAAGAGGTCAGAAGAGGAGTAGTGGGGGGGGGTGAATGAAGGCTTGGCTCCTGAGCCCATAGGAGTTGGAGCCAAAGGGAGTTCTGTGAAACCTCCCGCCCACAAAATTTTATTCACCAGTGTCTGCACATCGAGTTTTGTAAGGCTTTTGTTGGAACAGACTGACAGATAGGGTGATTAAGGTCTCTGAAGAAAGACCTCGGGTAACTCACCCACAAAGAGGTCAATAAATGGTAAGTAACAAGTCCTGGTTATAGCTTCCCTTTGCCCTATATCTAAGGTCTGGACTGAAGTAGTCAGCACCAATGTAGAACCAGAAGGCATATTTTCTTGTGCCGAAGTTACCAGCATCAAGGGTTTTGAGGTAACAATGATGGTCAGTGCTGGTGATTTTCCTGGTACCGAAATCTTAGAGTCAGAGTCCTTCAGCTCCAAGGAACTTTTAGGAGCTGAGGATACATGTTTAACTTTTAGGCGCAGAGGATCTATGTTTCTTAGCTGTCGGTGCCGAAGGGGAGGATGGTACTGACAAACTCCTCTTTTTGTCCTTCTCCAAAGAGGAAGAAATAGAAGGGGAAGAAATATCTGTTTCATTTTTATCTACAGCAGATATGGCCTCTCCAAAGGCAGAAGGAATCAGGCCTTTCAAAATCAGCTTGTTTTTTTCTCTCAGCAACAGCCCTATGGCTAAAACCATGGCAACTACTATAATCTTCCTGTAAATGCAAAGGACCCAAACAATATGCACATAAAAGATGCAAGTCAGATAGTGATATCTTGTGGCCGCACTTCTGGCATTTTTTATAGCCAGAAGGGGCCTTAGCTTTCTCAGCCACAATAGGTACAGGGCTGGAAACACACACACACACACACACACACACACACACACTACACTGAAGTGTACAGAAAGGGGACAGCGATCAGTAATTACAGGGTAGAGGAACAGTAAAAGGGAATAAACACTTTAAAGAAGAAGTAGAAGTTTGAAAAAGAACTATTCAAAAAAGTGAAACTAAGCTCGAGAGCTCTGGTAAATGTGTCTGTCCGGGAAAGTGGCAAATGAGATCTGAGATAATTGGGAGACAGGGATTATGGTTAGATGTCAAGCTTGAGATTTTTTGGTCAGCACAAGCTCTAGTAGTGGGCAAGTTGAATCCTTTGGGTACTGAACCTACACTTCCAAGAAGTCCTGTTTTTGTTATGATGAAAGATGAGAGTTTTGGAGCAAATGTTCCTAGTATTACCAGAGTTTCTGAGGTGCAGAAGATCTATTAAAGCAGGGTGTTTTATTGACCATACTTAGGACCACTTCTGTCCTCTAGGCATTAGGGTGCTGTGCTCTCAGCAAGCCTGCGGAAACCTAATCCTCCTAATCTGTGAGTACCCCCTAGCTTGCTAGGAGTAGTTGGTGTAGGATGCTTTCAGCCCAGGGCAGGTTCAAACCCTTGCAACTGGTGGTGACTGGAGGAGTGGAACAACATTCTGTTCTTAGAAAGGTAGGTTTCAGCTTTGCCAGGTTTGAACTCCTGAGATAAGGGACTGTTCACTGGGACCCCTGTGGTCTTTAGAGAGACTTTCTCTAGCACTGGGGTGCCTCTGTTACTATAACAGCTAGTAATTTTAAGCAGGCTGGCTACACGCTGGCTTCCCCTTCCCTCAACAGGGCTATCCTGCCTTGTCCCTTAGCTCCAGTCAGGAGGTATTCTGGGTGATGTTAGCCTGCATAACCTTGTATGTGGATTTGCTGCCCTTTGTTGCCATGTCTTTTCTATTTTGCTAGTGAATGGAGGAGTTTGGGAAGTTTTTATCTTCCTTTTATTTGAGACCCTGTGTGTCAAGTGACAGGCTGGAATCTGAAGAGTCTTCTTTCTAAAGTCTTCAGTTTCCTTAGGGTTGGCAGCTGTTATTGACATTTTTTTCATATGTGCTCTCACCCTTCTCCAGGAGGGCTTCTGGACTTGCTCTGGATCCTCCTTGTCCTCCTTAGATGTGTACACTTTTAGGCTATTTCTTCTTATCTGTCTGCCCTTGCAGACATTTAGGAGACTGCCCTTCCCAGGATCTTCAACTTCCTTTACAAGCATTGGCAGTTTTTATTCTGATGAGTTAAAGTCAATGGGGAACCTCCCAGGCATCTGCTTCTGTCTCTGTCAGTGGTATTGGTTGCCTTTGGGGTAAACCAGACTGAGTCCTCAAGTTGAAGGCTAATATCTGCCCTTTAACAAAACCATCTGATGATCTAGTAGGGTCTGGAAGGGGAGCTGTCTTGTAAAGTTCATAGTATTTGCTGCTCTATCTCTGTGCTTTTGCTGTGGCATAAATGACCATCCCCATGCCTGTTCTTGCCTCTGAAGTGGGGTGGACCCTTGCCATTTGTAGCTTGGCAGCTCCCTAAAGGCCTTTTGGAGTGCTCCTCTCCCTTATTGTGGGGAATGTCTCTCCCCCTTTTCCTTCCTGGCTGGAACCCTGGTCTTCGGGGTCCCATCAACCTGTGGGTGTCATTCAGCAGGACAGACCACATTCTCTTTAGTGGTTTTGCTTTCATTCAGTTGTTTTAAGTAAGAGCAGTTCTCCAAGGGAATGACCACTGGCTTGCACCTACTATGTTGGACACAGCTGCTTGCATTGTGGATATCTTTTGCTAAATCCCATATTCACATAGGCATCTGTGGAGTGAGGGACTTTCTACCCCCCTCTGTGGCTGGGAGGGATTTTTCTTTGAGCATCACTGGGTATTTATTTATTTTGCTGCTCCTGGTTTAATTTTTCTGTCCAGTTATACTATTTAGGAATCAGTCTTACTATATGACCCAACAATAAAAAGATTTAACAGATAAGTTCTTTTCATATCAATTTATCAGTAAAAAGGACACTCTTTGATGAATCATGAACACCATCCCTCTGTTCCCCCTGTGGATGGTTCCTTGCCTCCATCTTACCTTTTCTGGTGGAATCCTTATAAGTTACACAAGTATGTAGACATATATAAATTGCTAGCAGTGGGTGTGCCAAACTTTCATTGTTATCCTTCATATGAAAGACAGAGAGAGAGAGAGTTTATTGATGGTAAGGGGCAAATTGGTTAGCACAGATATGAGCTATACAGGTGATGAGTAGTATCATTGGTATTCACTGTCACAGGCAGTCATCCATTCCCAAGTGCAGAAACCTCAAGAAAAAGATGCCACATGCTAACTGGTAAAGAGGATAAACCCAAACACTGGACTCACAAAAAGGTCCTGCTTGTAAATCAGGGTGGAATAAAAGTTTTCTGTTATTTACTGTGAGTGCCTCATGTAACTGTATTTTCTCCTATTTTTGTTTAGGTTTTACATTTTTAAATGATCTTATTCTCCCATGTCAGTTCAGTCCAGTCCTTCTTTATGGTTCACTCACTGGGAAAGTTTACATAGCTCCATTGTTTTGCATTCAGGGAATCTTTGGAGAAGAATCTAACTACAGCATCCTTATTGCACACTAAATTTTGTACATGCTGCTTTGTCAGAGTGGTGTTTATTCCTCTCTCTTTCTTGTTCCAAAGAAAATGGTTTCTTTTCTCATGCCATAGCTCAGTTAATTCATATAGCGCATTCATCATCCCAGGTTCTGGATGGTAACTTTCTGCTAGGTCATGCCACCAGCACTTTGGATCATGTTGCTGGACATGATAGATCCTTCATCCATCTACAGCCCTTTTTCACATTTTTTTGCACATGGGGTCAGGGTGTCATGTCAACAGTGGCAATCGTCTATAGCCAGTGTTCACACTCACCCAGTGGCTAACTCTGCCACAGTTCTTCTTCCATATAATACACATACACACATACCTACGGGCAATTAAAAGTTTCCAATTCACCTACATCATGTGTTTGGTATATGGGAGGAAACTGGAGCACCTGGAAAAAACTTGACAAAATGCAAGGAGGACATACAGACTCTATGCAGAAGGCACCTTGGCCAAGAATTAAACCAAGGAACATCTTTCTCTAAGGCAACAACACGACCTGCTGTGTCACTGTGTAGTGGATTCTTATTGGTGCATAATAATATAAGAAATCTTCGGGAAGATGCATTGTTATTCATTAGCTTGGCATCACTTCCAGTATAAGGTACAATGACTGTTCTGTTACTTGCTTTAGAGGATGAAGGATGTTAATAATGTTGGCAGGTGATTTACAGGTGAACAGTTGTTTGGTTTTCCCCTATTTAGCCAACACCAGGTGCCTTCTTTGGAAAGTTGTGTAGCACAGATTTTCTCTTGGGATCTACCATGGCTGAAGTCCATAATAATCACAGTTAACTGGGGGAACTTAGCACTGGTTCTAGTGCAGTCGGCTTTCCTTGGAGTGGAGTTAATCACTTTCTCATGGCAGACTTTCTTACATAAGGAAAGCACTTGTGAGAGCACTGTCTTATTTTCCGGATGTTTGCATCCTGCAATTTCCCTTGGGAATAATAGCTACCACTATCTTTTATTTCTATTTGAACTTATGGTCACCACTGTTTCCACAGTTCAGTAGCTTCTCTCCACATATGGGTGCAACAGTTGGCTCTACGATGCCAGTGGTTGCAGAGACACACACATATTATCTCCTTTTGGTGTGAAACAGTTATTACCATATCCTACAATAGTAGATCATCGCCACCAGGTTGATTATGGGTTTCTCATTCTACCAGTGAAACCAGTGCAGATTCTGACAGTGAATAACTCAGTGGCTGGCTGGCTGGGAGTTCATTTGGAGTCTTTGCTAGTTCAAAGACAGTAGACTACCCAAGAATGGGAGGTACACATCATTCTGCTTAAGTTGAAACTGCTGCTTGTTGTCATCCCGGCTATGAAGTATGACATGAACCTCTAAAGGTCAGCTCAGACAAGAGCCCCATTTCATGGTAATTCAACAGGAGGTGACACAGAAACATCTCCTGAAAGCATTATGTGACCCTGACTATGGACCATCAACCAGAGCATCTTGCTGGTAACAACTTCCTTAAGATATAGCTCCAACAATTTTCTAAGCCTGAGAGTCAAAAACTCTTATTTCAAGAATTCCTTAATGGCTTGGAACACTTCAGAAATCAGTCCATCTGCTACAAGAAAAAATGTATGGTTGTGTAAGTAGACTTGCCATAGCAACAGATGTTTGAATAGATCACAGTTGCAGTAGTGTAACACTATATGTACTGTATCCCACCAAGGACATCTGACGTCTGGCCAGTATACTAAAGCTTTTAAGCCCCTTCCTCTCACAGCATATGTCAGCTCAGTGACAAGAGCATGTCAATATAAAAAAAAAGGATGTACAGGCACAAAAAGTCAGAGTCTTCTTGCCCTAAGGAGGGAGGCTGAAGCATAGAGCAATAGAGAAACATTACAAGTAGCAAATGTCATGTCTGAAGAAGGAATAAATTTGAGATGGACCCCCAACCCAGCCTATACAGAAGAAATTAAAAAGAAAAGGGGAAAGAACCCCATTCTGGCCTATACAGAAGAAATATTAAAGAAAAAGGGGAAGGAGGATAAGTGTTAGTTCTGCAATAGTGATCTATTCAAACATCTACTGCTATGGTAAGTTTAACAACCATGTTACGTACATTCATCATTAGATCACTTGTTACAGTAGTATAAAGCTATATGGGATAATTGCCAAAGCTTAAGGGTGGAGGAAACTGGACCAGAGTCCAGAAGACCTTGAAGAATAGAGCTAGCAAATCCTGTTCTGGCTCAAGAAAAAAAATAAATTCTGTAGTACCTATTGAAAGTGTGCATAGAGGACCAAGTTGCCACATTTTAATAGCTCTCAATTCCACCTGTTTTCAGAAGGCCCCCAAAGTAGCCACAGCTCTAGTGCAGTACGCCTTGACATTCTGAGGGAGGCTTTTTCCATGATGAGAATAACAGAAACAAATAATCTCGGCAAACTATCTGAAAATAGTTTGCTTGGAAACTGACCGCCTTTTTTTCTTAAAGGAAACAGATTTGGTCTGACTTTTTTTCAACTTATGGGCTGTCTGCCTTGAGGCAGACTCAAATCAGCAAAAAAATGTCAGAACTTTTCCAGCACTCAAGCTGTCTCTCTCTGTCCCCTTTAATTCTTAATGCTTAGTCTACTCTTCAGATTGTTTGCCCCCCCCCCCCATGCAGACAAAAGACTTTCTCAAGTGAAACACCTATCAGATAACAGGCAACTAGAAAGGATTCAGGTTAGGTGTATCGTAATCCTGTAGTAGAGAAGAAAAAGGCATGTGACAATTTGGAAGGAGGGGTGGTTTGTCAAAAACAGAGGGATGACAAGGATCTATCATTATAATAAGTGCTTAACTTTCATATATTATGTTCTCCACTCCATTCGTCTTGAATTATAGGACCGACTCCACAGCTACCATGAATTCAAGGTGGACTCATGGAAGAATCCCACTGAGAATGATGAAAACAAAAGCTGCTCTGGATCTTGAACTTCTGCCTGTAATGCTTGACAACAGTATGCATTGTAGACTACAAAGCTGCTGCACAAATATTGTCCAATGATGAGATTTTGAAAAAGGCAGCAGAGTTAGAAACAGCTGTAGTGGAATATGCTTTAGGTTCCACTGGAATGGAAAAGCCCATTGAACTATAAATAAAAGAGGCAATCTGACAGTCATCTAGACAATGTGATTTTGGAAACTTTTAATCTCAGTTTAGATTAGGAAAATAATACAAACTGTTATTCATCCTTACATGAAGACTTTGTGTGATGAAAATAAAAGCTGAAGGAGGACATCTAAAGTGTGTAGAATGTAATCATCACTGTTGGAGTGACTGGGGAAGAATATACAAAGATTATAAATAGATTGCCTCAAGGGTGACTCTGTTGCAACTTTAAGTTCAAAAGTGGAGTTTAAACTCAAGTTTACTGCTTTATGAAAAATCAGCTAAAGATGCTTGCAAGTAATTCAGAGACTCCTCTGGCAGAAGTTATTGTATCTAGAAACAGTGTTTTCCATGAAAGATATTTCAAGTTGGCAGTATTAACTGGCTCAAAGAGTGCCTGTGTGAGGGTCTACAGCATTAAAGTAAGAACCCAAGTTGGGGCAGGGTATTTAATAAATGACCACAACATAAAAATGGTTTGAGGTCATTAATGAAACAATATAAGACCTACTGTGAAACTTGGACATAGCAGCCAGCTGTACTTAAAGGGTGTACCACAATGAAAAAATGTCCACTTTTGTAAATTTTCTAAGTTGATTATTTCTGAGAAACAGATACAATTTTAACCATTCTAGAAGGCAAAGTTTTTTTGTTGGCAATTACTAGAATTGTGGAACCATGCACTTAATCTGAGAGATATGATGTCAAGATATGATTTGCTGGACAGGTGAGAAAAGAGATCTGGTTATCCTGGACCCATGGTGGTTGTAGAAAATGAGGCCACAACTAAGGGAACAAAATTTACTGGGGGCAATGATAATTACAGTTGCTGTACACATAGAAACTTTCTTAAAAAAAAAAAAAAAATCACTCTTAGCCATACTGAAGGGAATGTGTATAGAATTTCAGGTGGCCAGGTATAGACTAGAATAGGGTGGCACAGTGGCATAGCGGGTAGTGTTGTCACCTCACAACAAGAGGGCTCCCCAATTTGATTCTCTGCAGGGGTGCCTTCTGTGAGGAGTCAGCATTTCCTCCCTCTATTCGCATGGGTTTCCTCTGGGTGCTATAGTTTCCTCCCACATTCCAAAGACATGCAGTAGATGGATCGGACACTCTAAATTGGCAAGAGGTGTGAATGTGAGTGCAAGTGTGTAGTATGGAGGAGCCACCGCAGCAAGGCTAGCCACCCAGCAGTGTAAACCTTGGCTTTAGATGATTGTTACTAGCCAAGTGACACCCTGACCCCATTGGCAAAAATGGGAAAAAGGGGTTCGGGATGGATGGAAATTTGGACTTGAGTGTCTCTAGATGACTTTCCATTGATGGGTGAGGGCAAAGTAGCTTCTACACTTTATTTGGGTTGGGGATGCAAACAGATCACAGCAATGCTGACACAGTAGCTGAAAATCTGCATTGCCACTGTGTAGTTGAGAGACCACTCATAAACCATGAGAATGCACCTGTTCAGCCTGTTGGTCTGACCAAATATGAGCATTATTATAAGAAAGCATTCCAAAGACATAGTCCACTGCCATACCTTGATGGCCTCTTGACATAGTGGGTAAGAATTGCCCTCTGTTTGTTGATGTAGCAGACTACCAAAGTGCTATCTGTTTAGAAAGAGATCACATCATGGAGGAGGAAGTCCTGAAGTTTCTGCAGTGCTAAGAGCCCTGCTTTCATGTCTAGTACACTGAAGTGAATATGGGTTTCTGTAGATTTCCAAGTTTCTTGAAATGCCCTCCAACTGGAAAGTGTCCATAGTTAACTATAGCTGCATGAGGGAGAAGGACCAACAGGCATCTCTGACTTAGGAGAGCTCATCCACAGGATATGTGATGGTGGACACAGAGCAGTCTGATAGGGTGATGAAGTGGATGGGTAAGTAGTGACCAGTGTAACACCAGAGTCTATGGAAGAAATCCCATGAAGAATTTTGCATGCAGAACTAGAGCTACTGATGCAGCCATAGAACCTTGTAGGCAAAGGATCAGAGATGCTGGAAGTTTGCTTAGACTGAGCAGCCTGAACCTGTATGTAAAGAAAAGTCAGCCTTATTTGTTGTTCATAGTTTATTTTACCTTCAAAAGGTGAGAATCAAACCCTGTACCTTGTGTCTGTGAGGTAAACACCTTAACCATTATGGAAGCCCTCCCTATAACTTTGCAGTTTTAGACACTGTGCCTAGATTGCAGCCTGTGAATTCCAGATTTGGGGTTGGGTCCAGGTTTGACTTCTGGTAATTTATGGAGATGCTGAAGGACTGACACAGAGTAATCTCTTGCATGGATTAAGAATTATCCTGTACTTGCAGTAAGAATGCTGTCATTGAGATATGGAAACAACTGGAAACCCTGCAGTTAAAGATGAGTTGCTACCACTGCCATGCACTTTGTGAATACCCATAAGAGACCAAGGGCAATACTAAGAACTGAGAATGACTGGCTCCCAGCCAGAAGTGGAGGTAACTTCATGATTGCCATGCATTTTTTGTGGTAATATGTGACCTAAAGATCTATCAAGCACATCCAGTCTCCCCCCCCTGAGGAGTGGGAGGATGGACTACACATTGACCATTTGACATTTGGTCTTCTTAACATGTATGTTCAATTTGTTGAGGTCCAAAATGGGCCTGAGGTCCTTTTTTTGCAACCAAAAAGAAACTTGTGTAGATCCTGAAGCTTTTGTGGTCTGTTGGATCCCCTTGCATGACTTTTTTAATAGCTTGCCAGTTTCTTGAGCTGCTGTTTTTCTTTGAAGGGGTGGAATCTCTGGAAAAGCTTTGTGACACTGTTTGAGGTTGGACAGAAAAGGAATGATGTAGTTTCTGGATGTAATACTGCTCACCCAGGAAGTTTGTGTGATGACCTTCCAATTTTGCAGGTAAAGGTATAAGCATCCCTGACTGCCTTCAGAAGGGGAGCAGATGGGAAACATCTCAGGAATACTGCAAGGGTCTATCAGATAGAGGATCTCTGTACCCTTGATTCAAAACCCCCTTTGCCCCTGGGGCAGTATTCATTAGAATTCCACCCTCTGCCTCTGGAGGCTGTGTCTGAAGAGGAATCAAAGGCAAACTGCTCAGTTTTCCTAAACCAGAGCCATTTCCCACCTTGATTCCTGGAATAAGATTATTGAAGGTTAAAGAAATAGACTCCTATGTCAAAATAATACTCTCTTGCTCACTCTTAGACAATGCATCCCTGACTTTTGGATAGAAAATCTGTCACTGGAGGCATTCACAAAATACTCCTTAAAGTTGTCCACAAAGTCACATAATCTCAGCCAAGCATGACATTGAATGGTAATGCCAGTGCCCTGCGCTCTAGATGCCCCCATTGGCTGCGTTAGGAACTAGCCTCATGGTCATATTGGTAATGGATATCACAGTTGCCATTTGAGACTCCAGGCTTGCCTTGTATCCACATTCTGAGGTCTCCTGAGAGAATTTGGCACATCCCTTATCTAGTTCTCTATGAAACCTAGTAATATATGAAATATAATTCAACTGCCTAAGGCACAGACCTGCTTCCCAAATTGATCCACTGCTCTAGATTTTGTTAGACAGATGGACCATGGAACTCTCATCTGACAGTTCTTTTTTGGCTGCTGTGATGACTATAGAATCCACAACTGGCCCTTTACTTCAATGTGGGTAAGCCTTAGGAGGAACAATTTTTTTTCATCTGGTTTGTGACAAATCTGTTCCACCATGTCAGTATACCACCAAGCTCCCTGTGAAACCACAGTGATAAGGTGATCCACAGGAGGGACCACCCAGGAGGTGAATAGACCAGCTCCAAAAGCCTCAAAGAACATCCCCTCATCAGATAATTCCAGCAGTTCACCAAAGGTGGTGTTTTTGGAGGAGGTCTGGTAGATCCCCTTCGTGTAAATCAGTGTCCTCAGTGAGGGACTCTTGTTGAGAGTTCAAGTGTCTCTTTTGACATTTTCACTTTCTGGGTTGCTTGGGAGGGGAGGGAGCTGTGGAGCCAGAAATGTCCTTAGTCCCTAGAGAAAGGGAAAAATCAAGTCTATTGGATCTAGGCTATCCTTGAGTAGGATGATGACAGCAAACAGGCACAGGAAGATCAGGGAGTATTGGGGAACCAAGGTCTTTGAGGCATCCTCTTCACATAAAGAATGAGTAAATAACTTCTCACTTTGAAAGCCAAACTAGCTAACAGCACTGAGGAAGACTGTTTCTGAAATGACACCAAATCTAACCCTGAAATGTCCAAAAAGGGCAACTCCAGCACTAATGATCCTGTTGTATCTGAGGCAGAGACCAGTGCCATTGAGGACAGAAGCACTAGAATGAAGAGATGGAGCCAAACCTGACTCAAAGCAAAAGAAGTTGACTCCTTGGCTCCAGGGCCCACTCAGCTCTGAGGGCTTCTGAGTCAAATGAGTCTGTGGAGCAGTCAATGAGGAATACTCTAGATTTGTCAATGCCAACAGGGGAGAATCAGAGAAAACCTTGGCTCCAAATACACTGTATCCTGTGGAGGGGCTGTGAAAGGAGCACAAGAGAGGTAGCTAGACTGACCAAACTCAGCCTTTGGAATGGAGGGAGAGGGACTGACTTCCATATCTGAGCCTTCACAAAGGCTGTCATCATCATATCCCAGTCAATGTTGGTAAGGCACCTAGAAGACCTGATGGACCTAAAAGATGCAGCAAAGGAAGGTCTAGAGTTCATGAACCTAGAAAGCTCATTTTCAGAGGATAAAGAGCACAGGGATGAAAATTCCGATGATTGTTCTCAAAGCCTCCAAATGATGGAATCTAAGCATGGGCCTAAGACAGATCCACAGTAGTCAGAGCCAAATCTGAAGGAACTACAGGTGACTTGTTTATCTTAGGAGTAGGAGACACTAACAGAGGTCTAGCTGCAAATCTTTTCCTCTTATCTGTCCCAAATGCTATCAGGATGCACTGTCTTTGTTTCTTTTTTTTTTTGATTTATGGTTGCCCTTACCCTTGTCCTTAGATTTTTCTTTATCTTTGTCTTAAGATTTAACACACTGCTTCTCAGACCCTTTGGGTAACTGAGCAGGCACTGGTTTGGAAACAGACAAATCTCCTGCTAAACTGTGAGGAGAGTCTCTCAGTATACTGTATTAGATTATTCTTTTTGTCTAAAAAGCCCGTCTGACCCAAGGCAGTAAAAATATCACATTCTGAACAGACATGTTCAGGGCCAAGATAATAATGCAAGTCCTGGTGTGGAATTTTGTGTCCACACTTATGACGTTTCTTAAATCCTGAAGTCTGTTCCATGACTACCAAAAAATAGTGCAAAAAGATAATGTCTGTATAAAAGGGAAATATGACCTGGGTAGGCCTAGGAGGGAGAAAGAGACAGAGAACACTTGGAAGCACATGGAAAAAGTTGACATAAAAAACAAAATAACCTGTGACCAGAAGGTAAATACTTCAGAGCAAGACAAATGAAAAAAAACTCACTTATCTAGTCATCCAATTTGGATACAGCACACACTGGAGAATCATGTATGAGCAGTTAAAGTAGCACACAAGATCTGAAGGTTAGTCTAAGTGCTAAGCACTATGGGAGAGGGAAAGGGATGGTGCTAGAGAAGGTCTGAAAGATTTTTTTTACTGGTTCAGAACCAATCCCAAGGTAGATATCCCATAAGCTGAGATGGTGAAGGAGGCAGCATAAGATTCAATGTTATCTGGGCCAAAAGGGAGTTACGAGGAGTATTTTTGGAGGGTCCTTCTACATTTTCTGCAACATTCGTGATCAGAGGAAAGGGGGAAAGTACAAGGGAGCATTCCTGTCAACAGGAAAGAAAAAGTATCTGCTATCCAGTCCTGTTTTCAGGGAATCCTGGTGCGGAAGTGATGTAACTGTCTGTTGTGAATGGAAGCAAATAGATCTATTTAGGGAGTTCTTCACAGGTGACAATCTCCTCAAAGCCTTTTGAGTACAATATAGTTTTGTGAGGGTCTGGATCTGGTCAGGGAGTCTCCAACTGTGTTCGTCTCTGATAGAATGTGGGAAACCTGAAGGGAGAGACTGTGTTGTGTTGCCAGCTCCCACAGAGTCATGTCTAGTCTGCACAGGGGAAAGGATTTGGTTTCCCCTTTGTTTATTTGTATACCACTTAATTGTGGTGTTATCTAGTAATGACTAACAATGGTCCTGGTGTCCACAGCTAATTTAATACTTGTATTGCCATCATAGGGTCTGTGCTATTTCTCCCACACACACTGAATTTTGATACCTTTGGAAACTGCTACCCAGGCCATGTTTGTGGCATCTGTCATGATAGACTCAGCTGGAATGCATGAGAAAAAGGGAGACTTGTTTCCTATTGTTCTTGACCCACAAAATGAGTTCCCCTTTGATGTATTTCAAGACTGGAATAAGAAAGGACAGGTGATGTTGGTGTTGGGTCCAGACAGATTTAAGGAACCATTGAATTTTCCTCATGTGAAATCTTGCTAAAGTATCCATAAGGATGGTGATGCCACATAACCCAGAATTCTCAAGGAAATTCCTCAGGGTAGAACCCAACCGGTGATGGTAGAAGGAAATTTTCTCTGGAGGAAGATAGGCTACCATCAAGGAGATGTCTAGAAGACATCCTAGAAAAAGTAACCTATGATATGGGATCATGGAAGAATTTTCCAGATTAATTTGAAACCATGACTATGAAAAATTCATGGAATATTAAAGGGATACCAGAGTGTCTTGGGTGGAATCTGCTAAGATTGGGCAGTTGTCTGGGTATGGTTAACTGTGATGTTGTTATTGTTTGTGAAACATGGTTAAAGAACTACGATGGAAGCCAGTTCTGTCATAGTATCAACGTTTTTACTGTAACAGACATTCTAATAAAAAAAATCAGGTGGAGGTGTTATGATAGGGATTAAACATAAATATGATACCTGTGATTATTACATGTTCAGTGATAACACCAATACTATAGACTGTGTAATTGTGACAAGAAAGACAACCCTGGAACATATAACAATTTTTGGAGTGTATAGACCACCAAAGTCAAGTGCAGATGACCTAGAGGAATTTGTGCATTTCTTGCATGAAATACAGGAGGGAAGAATAATATTAGCTGGGGACTTAAATTTACCAGAAACAGATTGGAATAGTATTGATTCAACAACTGTAGTAAGGAAGTTATTCACAATGTATATTCAGGAACAAAAATAGCTTCAGATTGTAAAAAAAACCTACCAGGGGACAGAACATACTAGACATTGTTTGTGTTCCTAAAGAAATTACTGTTACTTCAAGTCATGTTTTACCACCATTGATGTGCAGTGAGCATGGGGTTATAAATGTTAATTTATTGCTAAATAATTCCGCCAAATTGAAATCTAAACCAGTGAAGGTTAATTATAGAATATATGCAAGCAAAACAGTCACTGTGTAAAACTAACTGGAGCGAGGTGTTCAGTGGAAAAACTGCAGATGGAATGTGGAAAGTATTGAAAGAGAAATTGAGTGCAAAAAATCAAAAAATGTTTAACATCAAATCAGGATCTAGGCATACAACATCAGGGGGATATATTTCCATAAGAACAAGATATCTGATTAAGGTGAGAGACAAAAAATATAAGAAATGGAAGAGAGGTTGAACTACAACTTTGAAAACTGAAATAAACAAGCCGGACAAACAGAGTAAACATAGTGTGAGACAAGATCAGAAAATATTTGAAGAAAATTTATATAAAGATATTGAGCATAATAGGAAACCTTTTTATAGATACATAAGATTTGGAAGGAGTAAAGACACACAAATTAATAGACTGTGTGCAGATTCTAAAATTTATTCTCAGACACAGCATCTTATGCAAAACAGTTTGGCTCCACAAAAGGGGTGATAAGTTGTCCTAGTGATATCCAGGTAACCCCAGATATTGGAATCAAATTAGATTATATTGAAAAAGAACTGTGCATACTGGATCCAAACAAAGCACAGGGAGGAGACGGAATTAA
Organism: Protopterus annectens; assembly: GCF_019279795.1. Lineage (NCBI taxonomy): Eukaryota > Metazoa > Chordata > Ceratodontiformes > Protopteridae > Protopterus > Protopterus annectens. The sequence continues at coordinate 695,955,512 of NC_056725.1, read as the reverse complement.
TAACAATGACCTGAGAACACACCAGCAAGAACTTACGGTACCATTATATCTATTATTCACTAGGTCATGTAAATATGGGGAGATTCCTCAAGACTGGAGACATGTGCTTATTAAACCTGTCTTCAAGGGAAAGGGGAGTAGGACAAACCCAGAGTCATATAGACCCTTAAGTCTACTTTCATGTTGTGGGAAAATAATGGAGAAGGTAATATTGGATAAGTTATTGCCAGAACTGGATGTGGTGGGACTTGAAACCATATATCAGCATGCATATATTGAAAATAGATCGATTACCACCTGTAACATGATGTTCTATAACAATAACAGCTATGAATGAAACATTGTGCTGTGATGTGATTTATATAGATTTAACTTCAGCATTTGACAGGGTCATACACAAAACACTGATCAATAAATTAGTACATCTGTGTATTGATTTACTTTTGATAAGATGGATAGCTGCATGGCTTACAAATAGGACATGGTACGTATCATACAGCAACTGGATAGGTGAAATCCTTGGTTACAGTCAGGGTGTCCCACAGGGCTCTGTCCTAGGCCCTTACTTGTTTGGATTGTATCTTTCAGACCCAACTTTTTCATCTGAGGTGTTCTACAGTCTACATGCAGACAACCTGAAATTGAGTAAACTGATTACATATGTTACAGATAAGGTATGTCTGCAAAATAACTTCACTAAATTGGCCATGTCGGCACAGGAGAATAATATGCTGATAAATACATCAAAAACTAAGCATATGAGATTTGGGAGACATAAATTGAAAGGTGAATATTTAACACAGCACACAGTGGTTGAAATTGTGGGTAGACTCAGTTACGAGTCTTTCTAATCATATCAACCAATTGGTTAATGATAGTTATAAAACTACAGTAGACCCAAACTTGAGTATGGAATAACAATATGCAAACCCTACAAGAAAACAAGTATGAGTAAACTGCAAAGAGTACAGCAGAAATATGCCAAGGGCATCCATGGATGTGAACATTTAAGTCATTATGAAAGACTAAAATATCTGAACTTGCACAATGTCTCTTGCAAATATCTAAGAGAAGATCGTATTCAAGTATATAGGGTAATTAGAGACAACTACCTCTGGAAATGTTTGGGGTTATCAAAAATCACTAGAGAATTATCATACAACTTATGTATAAGATTCTATAGGAATGAGAAGTATACTAATTGGTTCTCTGACAGAGTAGCTGATGCACAGAACAGACTACCAAATTACATTAAAGCAAGTACTAGTTTAGATATTTTTAAGATCAGCCTGGACACTTATTATGGGAACAATTGTTTTGGTATATTGGCAAACAAGAAGGGCATTAATGCTCATGCTTGAAATATTTGTATGTATGTATATTCTCTGAAGTCTGCAGAATGCAATGAATGGAGATGGACATTTTTCTAAATAGTCTTGGAGTTCCAGACAGGCCAAATGCCAAAGATGTAAATTGAAAATGCAATCCCAAAACAAAGAAGTTTAGATACATTTAGCACCGCTAGTATCTGTGAATAGATATGTGGTGCTATGCATCCTTGAGGTCTAGAGTGACCTAGTAGAAGCCTGTGAATAGATATGTGGTGCTATGCATCCTTGAGGTCTAGAGTGACCTAGTAGAAGCTGTGTGGAAGAAGAGGAAAAGGGGGACTGGAAAGTTAATATTTTGAACTTTGGGAAAATGAGGAAGGTATTTAGAATTGAACAATGTAAGACTGGTCTTCAGGTGAATTTCTTCTTAAGAGACAAGAAATATCCTTGAATAAAAACCTTTTCCTTGTTGGAGGGCAGATTCTAGAACCTTTGTGGTAGCATCTTTGTGAGAAATTTAGGGGAACAAATGAGTCTAGTTCTTTGGAGGAAGAAGGATTCTTGATTCTACAGGAAGGGAAGCTTACTGTGATTTGTAACCATATTTAATTATTTTCAGTATCCAAGAATCTGTTGTCTCCAGAGTTAAAAGAGGGGAGATAGAGAGAGGGATTGCCTGCTAGTTCGGAAGGGAGGCTGAGGTGGTGGGTGAGAAGAGGAAATGAGGGCAAAAGATAGACATGCATTTTTCTTATACAGGGAAGACACACAGACTAAATTCCCTTTCTTGAGTAACCTTGCCTTTTTTTTTGTAATTGGATTTTTGTTGACCTGATTTGAAAGGCTAATAAAAGAAGGACCCAGGGCTTGAAGGGAAATTTTGCTGATATCTTGGGACTAATGAGAGAGATTTGTTTCACCCTTGTCAAGGAATTTCCCAAAACAAAATCTTTTTCCAAGGGGACATTTAATATTTGTGCCTTGACATCAGAACCTAGGCATTCCTTTGCATTACTGACCCTGCAGTCACAGTTATTGACACAATATCCACTGCACTGTATATGCATTTTGTTCAGTGTTTTGTAACCTGGGAAGCAAAAGACATCAAGTTTGACAAATCTGTTTTAACATCTCAAGCAACGAGGGTAGTTATGGACTGCTGCATGTCACAAAATAAAGTAGATATTTACCTGTATTGGTCTAGCAGTTGATTGTCCTGAAAGCTACAATGAAACAGGCATACACTTTTCTATACCTGTCAAATGCTCTACTATCTGTCTTAGGATTACAAGAAATTAAAGGCTATCAAACTATCCCTGACAACAGAAATCACAGCAGGGTCAGTAATAGAATTCCAAAACAGAAGTTTATGGGAATCTGGCACTTTATACAGCCTATCAGGCTTCCGAAGCACAGGGGGTTGCAAACCTGAGGATGCAGAAGCCTGATTAAAATCATCCTCCAAAGCCCCCAATACTGGGGAACTGGCTAAGGTCTGTGAGGAATCCAAAGTCAACCGGTCATAGTATTGTTAACTTCTCTTCCTTCACATTCAAAAAACACTTTTATTATACCAATGGTGTTAGAAAAAAGACAGATCTTAATTTGAGGACAGGTTCTCCTCTGATTCAAATTTATAGTAAATTGGAAAAGAGAGATGAGCAGCATATTCATGACCTTCTTCCTCTTTGTCAGAGTTCTTCCTGTTCAGATCACTTCCTCTTATCCTGGGAAGACTGCAAAACCCTAGTGAGACAGTGGGCAATGCTGTACCAGTCTTCCTCGGAGCCTTTCAGACTGGATGGAGTTGAAGGGCAAGACAAATGGTTAGTCTTTTGGGTCTTTTTCTTTGGAGTCTCTATTCAGATACTCTTGGATGAATCAGACATCCAGACATCCATGAGTGACCAGGATACTTTTATGCTTACAAGGACTTGATGTACAGCACTTCTCCTTCATTCAGAGCAAAATGGTGTTCTTCCTTCTGGGCTAAGTTTGCCTGAAGTCCAATTTGACTGGATATGTGGATAGCCTGGGCCTCAGTGCCTTCCAGTGAAACATTAACATGTCTTTTCATGAGCATACTTTGAACATTGTCTCTACTTTTTTTACTCAAAGGGATATCCATAGAAGAGGATTCAGTAGCCATGGCTGTAAGTGCCAAGACTTTAAATGATGGTTTTCAAGAAAGAGGTTTAGACTGTTAAGCATACTACAATGGTTTTGTGAGCAAAAGATAAACAGATGACATAAAACTGGACATTATTATTCTCCTCAAGATAGAAAACACAGGCCATGTGGTTATCCTTGTAGAGTACCTGCCAACCACAGTCATATTTCCCTTTCCTGACAAACATAAGCTAATTTTGCAAAACACTTTTCACAGAAAAAGGAAGGAAGGTCTCCATTGGAGTACTTATCTGCCTACAAAACTTTAGTTGCAAGCATGCCTCTGAACCTCTTAGTCCAAGAAATCTGGACAAAGTCTAAAATAATGGGTATGCAAATGCCCAAAAATAGGGACAGCTTTTAAATATTGCTCTGAAAAAAATGAGAAAGTTGTTAGAGTAACAGGAATTGAGGTAGCATGCATTTTCCGATGGGTATAAAGTCTGAATCTCAAATGTATGTCATAATTTAGTGACTTCAGTCCTCAGTGATTTGCAAAAACCACAAATTTTATGAGGAAAAGACCAAAAATATGAGGCAAAAATTTGGATAGTTGAGCAGTATGGTTGCAGGCTGACAGCCAACAGTGAAGATGAGACATCTAAGCGCATCAGTAATAAGGTTTTGAACCTTGGAGCCAAAGAATGCTTTTGTGCTTGAGAAGATGTATGGTAAGCAAAGAAGGTGCCCAAAACCTTTAGTATGCTGGCTGGACATTTAATATCCTTGTTACAATATGTTCCATATAGCTTTGACACTGAAACAGTGATTTAATGATGAACATTGTGATATTCCCCAGGTTCTACCCTCTGCAGCAGAACAAGGACAGTTGATTGGATTCTCCTTCAAATTCTCCTCTGTTTTTCCACCATTCCCCTTAATCTTACACCTCTTGGTCAAGTTCAGATAAGAAAGCTGACCACCTGCAGGGTATCCTCACCCTGGAGAATGTAGATGCTTGTGCATTTACTAAGATTAGGTTTAATGCAGTGAGGAGCAACCTGGCAGTAAAAGGCTACAATGCCTTCCATATAATTTTGACCACCTAATGCACAGGAAGGGACAAAACGTGGAGGTGTCTCAATTTACATCAAAGACATACGTACCTCAAGGCTGGTCAATCTGTACACTACCTTTGAGCTTCTCCATGTCCAGGTTATCATAGGCAAAGTCCCATATCATATCCTTGAAAGCTATAAGTCCCCCTCCACGACCCTGTAAATCCATAACACATACTTAAATGTACTGGAGACACTCATTCAACCCAACACCATATTCATGGGGGGCTTTAACTACCCCATTATTGACTGGGAACCATAAATGACTCCTTATGTACAAGTCCAGAGATCCCTGAACTTTGTAAACACAAAAACCTTGGACCAGCTAATCTGTACTTAGGGTTCAAATATCCTTAACATGGTCCTCATAAACATGGGGAAACATTGTATGTTCCCTAGATACAGTCCTTACTGGTTAGGTTAGACTGTAAAGCTAACTCCTATGAAATAAAAAAATAAAACACAGAACCCCTGTTAACCCTTAAACTTTTAGGAATTAGTCTAAGGCAATCTTCCTATTAAGTGACATTTTAATAAAATTCCAAGCCCCTCAAACCCTGAAAACAACACTGCCTTTGTGGAATTGCTCCTGGAAACCTTGTACACTCATATTAACAGCTGCATAGAGACAGCTGTATCCACCTGTAACAAGGGCAGGACAAACTCAAAAAACAAGCCACCATAGTGATATCCAAAACATCAATAGGTTTGTATAACAAAGGGAAGAAAAATGTGAAAATTAGAAGGTGCAATGGCCAGCAAGGTAAAAATTCTCCTCGTCAATCTATATAAGCCACTCAAAGAACTTTATCAATTCTACCAACATTAAATCTGAGGTAAATGTAGACTCCTGGGCTAAGGACAGTCACAAAGCTTTCCTCAGCTATGTTTACAACCTCAAAGGCAATACACAACAATGTTGATGATGTTGTTGTGTCTTTCGGCTTTTCCTGGTTAGGGGTCGCCACAGCGGAACTCCGGTCCGCTAAGCATTGGCAGAAGACTTTTTGCATGCCGAGTTGCCGGCCCTGATGTACAACCTTCAATGAAGGTACGCCCATTCATGCATGTCTCCACACAGAAGACGCTCTAACTGAGAATCTAACAGGACAGCATCTTACTGTGAGGTGACAATGCTACCGCAGCACCACCACCGCAGTTACAATGTGATGAATTAATTGTAAATGGGGAGACATGTACAGAGATGGAAGTTGTAGCAAATCTACAGACATACAAATTTAGCTTAAATTTTAGCCCCCACAGACACCCCTCAGGAAATAACCTCAAGCATAACTCCCCTTGGTATCACTAGGGAACAGGTCCTTAAGGCACTCTCCAAGGCCAAGAACATTGCATCGATGGGCCCCAATAATATCCTGGTGTGCCTCTTTAATTGCATGAAACATGAGCTATTGGGCCCATTAGGATCCCTATTTGCAATGGAGGACTGCAACAGGTATCCCATTGCATAAAGGTGGGCCGTCAACATACCCAGAGAAGCACTGACCTATAAGCCTGATTAGTCTAATATGTAAAGCCGCAGAAAGAATAATCATGGATATTTTAAATGATAATGTAGGACACTTACAGACATTAAATCAAATTCAGTTTGATTTCATCATGTGTAGGCCAACTCTGCCCAGTACCTCCCTGGCATGCTGAAGATGCTCTTGCCAGGAATGGCTGTAGATAGCAATATCATCTAGGTAAGCAAGGGCAAAATATTCTGCTCCTGCTAAGATACGATCCACCAGCCTCTTGAAAGTTGCTGGGACAATTTTCATCCCAAAGGGCATCTTCATGAACTCATACAAGCCAAAAGGAGTTACAAAGGCTGACCTCTCTCTAGCACTGGGAGTCAAGGGCACCTGCCAGTAACCCTTGGTAAGATCAATAGTAGTAAGATACTTAGCCCCACCCAACTGCTCTAGGGATTCATCTGTCCTAGGCATGGGGTAAGCATCTGACTTTGTGTGACTATTTAATTTGCTGTAGTCCACACAGAACCTAGTGCTGCCATCCTTTTTTGGTACCAGCACCAATGGGGAGGCCCAGGGCCTGCTGGACTCCTGAATTGCCCCTAGTTCCAACATTTCCTGTATCTCCTCCCTCAAAGTCTGTTTGACTCTCTCAGGCACCCTATAAGGGGCCTGCTTAATAGGCCTTTGGGGTCCTGTATCCATATGGTGATGCACCAGGTGGGTGCACCTTGGTTTGCCAGTGAACATGCCCCCAAACTCCTCTAACACTGCTCGGATTTCTTGAACCTGTGTAGGGGATAACTGCTGGGACATTGCTACTCCTTCCACTGAGGTGGCAGTTCAAGTCTCACTGAGGAGATCAGTCACCAGATCCCCCTTAGACTCCTCCTGTCATCCACTACAAATACTCAGCACACGGGGCTCCCTATCATGGTAAGGTTTCAACATGTTAACATGGTACAATTTGTGACCCTGCCTAGCAGTTCTACCATGTAGTTAACATCACTGACCTTCCTTACCACCTTGTAGGGTCCCTTCCAAGCTGTCTGCAGCTTGTTGTGTCTGACAGGAATGAGAACTATTACCTGCTGCCCTACAGCATACTCTCTAGCTCAAGCATTCCTGTCATGCCAGACCTTTTTCTGTTGTTGGGCCTCAGCCAAGTTCTCCTGGGCCAAACCCATGAATTCCCTGAGCCTTGTCCTGAGGTTTAGGACATATGCCACAACAGACTCCTTGTGGGATTCACACTTACCCTTCCACTCATCTTGAATCAAATCTAGAGGTTCCCTCACCCTATGCCCATACAGCAAGTCAAAGAGTGAAAAACCTGTGGATTCCTGGGGCATCTCTCTGTAAGCAAACAACAGATGGGCAAATATTTGTCCCACTCCCTCTTAAACTGGTCTGCAAATAACCGTAGCATCATCTTGAGTGTAGAGTTTAACCTCTCAGCAAGACCATTTGTCTGGTGATGGTAGGGGGTGGTCTTTAGGTGCTTCACGCCACAATACTTCCACAGACAAGCCAGCAGGTCTGACATGAAATTGGCACCTCTGTCAGTCAGTATTTCTTTTGGAAAACCTATCCTGCTGAAAATTTCTAACAAAGCATTTGCCACCTTTTCTGCCTCAGTGGAGGACAGAGCCACCGCCTCTGGATGTCTGGTAGTATAATCTACTACCACTAGGATATACTTTTTTCCCTGTGGAACTTGGAGTACTCAGAGGCCCCACAAAATCCATAGCTACCATCTGAAATGGCTCCTCAATCTCAAGCAAAGGAGCTTTCACCTTCTGTCCTGTCTTGTCTACCTTTTGGCACTGCTCACAGGTCCTGCAGTACCCTGTTACATCTCTAGAAATCCCAGGCCAATAAATATTCTGCATAATATGTCTCTAATTATGTTTTATGCCCATATGACCTGCAGAGGGAATATCATGGGTTATAGCTAGAAATGTCAGATGGTAGTCTCTGGACACTACCAACTGCTATATTCTCTCACCCTCCAGCCCTCCCTCAGGGGTCCACTCTCTATACAGTAATCCTTTGTCCCAGTATACAGATTCTCCGTTCCCTTGAGAATTAGGTGTCTCACTAGCTACCTCCCTCAGGCCTTGTAATGCAGGATCTGATAGCTAAGCCTGTCTCAACTGTCTCTTTGTAACCATTCCCAGTTCTCCTTCCACAGGAAGTCTGGTATTCTCTGACAGCGGTGCCTCACTGTCAACCTGGGTACTACTACTCCCTCTGCCCTTGCAGTCACTCTGTCCAAGGGAACATTAGTACCCACAAGCAGCTGTGGCTCACCTTCAGTCTCACTGTTACAGAGTAGCTCCCTCCCTGAAGTAGCCACCTCACCAATCCTGGCTGCAAGCATGTGGTCCATCTGGGTCTCCCCCAGGCTACCAGACCCACATGCTTGTCTCCAAGTATGACTGCAAGTAACTGCATGCAGACATGGTACTGCATTATCAGAATCATCCCCTTTCAGGACATCTGCAGGGACATACTCAAACACAAATACTTGCTGGCTTCCTTTTCCACCCTCCCAGTCAAGATGAACCTTAGTCAAAGGTATTTTGAATGGGGTCCCTCATTAAGCTCTGACTAGAGTAGACTGCCCAAGCAAGTAGTGCTCCTATTTAACCATTGCAGGCCTCACAATGGTTAGGTCAGAGGCTGTATCTGTCTTAGCAATAGCCTCTTTCCCATTCACTAAGTTAGGATATAACATGTTGTGGTAGTTTCGTACCCTTGTTGTCTTGAGACAACCTACTGTTGGCATTTTGTTGTCCCTACTTATTGGTTCTCCCACCTTTTGCTCCCCACCTTGCCTCTGTGAACATCTATATGCTACATGCCCCCACTGGTTGCATTTAAAACATTTAACCCTTGGTCCTGGACATGAACATGGACTAGTGGCTTCCCCTGCTACTGGCGGACTCTGTTGGGACAGTCTGGGCTGCCCACCATGGGTTCCCTTAGACCCATAAACAACACTGGGTGTCCCTTTCCTGTGCAGTGATGCCCTGCTTGCTAGGTATAGGTCTTCCTTCTTCCCCAACTCATCTGCAGTACTGCATTGTCTATCAGCTAACCAGATTCTCATGTCCTCAGGCAAAGTGCTAAGGGCTTGTGCCCTCACCAAAAGGTCTGTCAGCCCTTCAAAGGTGGCGACCTGACATCCACTCACCCACCTATGAAAATAACTGCTTAGTTCAGCAACATATTCACACACTTCCATCTACCTTGCATCTATGCTCACAAAACTTTTTCCTATAAGCTTCATGGGTTAACTTAAAGCATTCTAACAAACACATTTTGACTGGATTATAATTTAAGCAATCAGTATCAGACAGTTTAAAACTTGCAGTTACAGCTTTACCATGGAGTAAGAGGGTCAGGAACCATACCCAGAGCCCTTGGTCAGCATTATACTGTTTACATACCCTCTCAAACATATGAATGAAACTATGTGAAAGAAATTTACTGACCTTTGTTTCTTCTGGGGTTTGGTTACCCCCCTCCCCATTACCTGCATGACTCTGGCAAAGAGTCAGCATCTCCTTTTCATGTTGCCTCTGTCTCTCATTCTCCTCAGCATCCAGGCATTGCAATTTCTCATTTTCCTCAGTCTCTAGACGTCTCAATCTCTCTGCTGCTTCTATTTCCAAACACTTGTCCTCCAGCTCAAGTCTCTCTAACTCCAGATGGATTTTTCAGTTCTCTGTGGAAAGGTTGAGCTGTCCATTTTCTGAGAGTTGTACATCTCCAAGGCCAGTCTGATTGTCCTCTGGTTGTTATCCTGTGATGCAGCTGTGACTAAAGCTGCAATAATTTCTGCTTTAGTCTGCTTGGCATGCACCAGTCCTTTAGCCTGGAGCATTTCAGCCAACTGGCTCATTGTCAGCTTGCCATACTCCTCTGCTGACATGCTTGTCTGCTCTCCCTGACTAACTAAGCTAACAAAAAAAATTGTGATATGAACTCTGAATGTTCACTGCATGGCTGATTGAGAGTACAAACATCTTCAGTGACCAATGTACACAAGCTACAAGAATTCAATATCCACACCACTACAAGCCAATTAGTATGTGATGTGGCTATCTCACCACTGTCAACCAATTAATATGTGATATGGATACCCCACCATTGTCCAATTATGTGACACCCCTGCACTGGCCCAGTAATCAAGGATCCTCACTCCTCACCACTGGCAACAGTGAGTGACATACACAATGGGAGGATGACAAGTACACACACAGTAAAGTGCAATTACCCTTGAGAGCACACAGAGATCACAGCCAGTCTGGGGCTGATTTCTCCCTCCTTCTCCGGATCTCCAATAAGACTCCCCACTGACACAGCTATAGGGTTGAGATCTCAGCTGAGTGATCAAGCCAGAACCTCCAGCACCCTCTCTGTCCAACCAGTGCTTCCTGTCCCTGCCCAAGTAGCTGACACACACACACACACACACACACACACACACACACACACACACACACACACACACACACTTTGAGATTTGATTTATATACAGACACAGACACACACACACACACACACACACACACACACACACACACACACACACACACACACACACACACACCTGGGAAAGGTTGGCACATTTACTAGCTATGCCCCCTTCTGCCCAGACTATAAGGTAGTTACAAAGGCCACCAACCACTCTTTATCAGCTACTGTAAGGCCCTTACCAATTGGGTGTCCAATCTTACTGTGTAATGTTACTATTAATCCAAATGGTAGTTTTGATCAAGAGCAAGACTATTTAGGAGTGGCCTATAGTGTCACCAAATACATATGCAAGTACTCTAGGAGCTTAAATATGTCTCACAAATATCAGCCACAAAGGTAGGTTTAAATATATTTAATAATAAATAATGAAAGAACAAGACAATACTCTGAAAATATGCACAGTTACTTCAGAGTTCAAAATCAGAGGAAATATTTTAAAACAACATTGCAGGACAGTCTCAAATAAATACAGAAAACATGTAAACTAATCTTTACTATATTCCTATCTATATCTAAGAGAAATTACTGTACTCTAGTTACTTACTATTAGCAAGGCAAGTGCAGATGGTGATTGAGTGGATGTTCTTGCTAGGACCAAGACAAAATACAAAATGCACAGTCTCTCAGAGAGTTCTTAAATTAATATCACATTGTACTGCTAGGTTAGCTTGGGTGACATTACTCTTTGTCACATGACTTCAGTTCCCAGGCTAAACAGAAACTTAATAGAATTTAACACCTCTCTGTGAGAAATATGTATCTGTCAGAACTGTGCAGCTGCTAGGAAGTCATAAAGCAACAAAACACTTTTTACATTTTAAACCTAGTAACTACTCCTCTCCAAGGCAATAGAAAAACTTCTAGCTCTAGACATCCTGTCTCCTTGCTGCATTGAAACTAACTTTTATAGCACATCATAAAGCACTTAATTTCAACTTCTTTTCTTGAAGTTTTGTAAGTTAATCATCTATGTTCCAGCAGGGTATGCTGTGGTTACATTCTTGAAGCTCAGTACATAACATACAGTTTGTATAAATCATATCAATATTCACAATTGACATAGAATTATTTACAAAATTCCAGATAGCTGGGCTGCCAGCCTGAGAGATGGTTTTGAAAACATGTCCTTTGTGGATACTCAGTCTTCTACAGCTTGCTGACAGACTACGTATGCATGACCTAAAAAGCATCCAGTAATTCAAACCAAAACAGAAGACAAACTGATAAAAAAGTACACGCAAGGCCACAGAGAGTCCGACAAATCCAACTCAACAACTTAAAATGTAATATTAGCACTTTTATTTTATAACAAAACTTCTTCAGATGAACTGAACCAAATACACACGCTGTTTAAATAATACAATTCTAAAAGGTCATGTGACAACTTTTTAAAATCACATCATCAGCTTGCAATCATGTGACAGCCAAAAACTTGTAAAATCATGTGATCAGCTTTGTCATGTGATGTCCTAATCCCCTGAACAAATCATGCATTAAGGCAACATATTCAATAAATTCAAAACTGAAGTAAACAAAAATCAAAGGCTGAATATCTGAATATCTGAATACTTCAACCTGTAAAACTTTCCTTTATCAAACAATAATAAATAGTTTTATGTAAAAGCAATCATTGAATAGTGAGTTCTAAACTGAGAAAAACTGCCTGATAAAGAAGGTAGCAATATTATCTTTCTAAAGCTCTTAGTTTTAAAAGACAGCTAATAGAAATTTGGTCATTAATCCCTGGCCAAGAACTTGCATTAAGTGTGAGCTGCCAAGATAACTCACGTTCTTCCAACTTAAGTTGCCATGGGCCACCATGTTTGTTAGGGGTTACCATTTCCATAATTACAAATTTAAAAATGTGACCTGGCCATTCCATTAAGTGTTTGGCTAGGGGATTGTTTTCCTTTCCTTAATGACTTATAGATGTTCAGCAATTCTTTCTTTGAACTGCCATAGAATTCAAGTAATTGTATTCATTCAGATCAATTTGTTTGTCTATGAATAAATCATTAAGTGTGCCCCTCACCCTTTTGTTTGCTGTGTTTAGTTCATTTAGTAACACTTTACTATAGGTAGTTTCCAAAAGCATATCAAGCATTTTTTGTTTGTAGTCATGTGCCTCCATTATCACCAACCCCCCATCTTTGTCTGGTTTCATAAGACTCACATTTTGGTCACTTAATTCTTTTAACAGCTTTTTCTCCCCAGGTAGTAAATTGTCACTAGTATTTGAGTTCTGTTTGCTTCTTTTCAATAATGACCGAGACTCCAGTTCACAAATTTTCTCAAAACACTGGAATGTAGGATGAACTGAAGGGTTGTAAGTGCTACATGTCCTAAGGGTGTTGGGAACAATGGTGCGGATGTCAAACAAAATATTCAGGTTCAGCTTTCGTATGTATTGTTTGAAGTCCCTTAAAAGTTTTCCCACATTAGCATGTTCAGTGGGAACATAAGTTAGTCCTTGTTCAAACAAATACGCACATTCCAAACCTATATAATGAGTAGTGTAATTGTATATTGTGAAATCCCCTTTACTGTTGGTGGTTAATACACATGGTGACTCATTTGAACACAAGGGGAGGTTGTCAGAAGTTATCTCTGATTGTTGTTTTTGAATTTCTGGTTCTGCCACCGTGTCTGACCCTTCTGAGGTGGCTTTGTCTGGAAATGCTGATTCCAGTAGTTGTTGTGCTACCTCGCCTGTATTCTCTCTGAACAGCGAGGTAAAGAGGGGTCCAAAGGGGGATTCTCAGTATTAGTTGCATCACTGTGTTGATTGTTCATAAATGAAGTACCCTCCATAGGTATAAGTGGAGGAACATCAACAGTGGTGTTTTAGTGTTTCCCAAAGCTATGTCCCCATGCTTGAGAAACTGGGGATTCAGGATATGCTGTATGATTGAAATAGGCTAGCCTGTCTCTCTCAAGTTGTTTTGCTTTTATATTTTTTATTTTTTTCAGTTCCTCATCAGTACTATTAAAGATCCTAGCATAATCAAATTTATGTTGTTCAAAGTTCAAATGCTGAGTAATTAAGTCATTAAAAGCAGTAATGTCCCCCTAGTTCCTCTATTAATTTATTATTGAAATTTATAAGTACCTGCATGTATTCACATCCATGCTGATCAAATAAATTCAATAATTCCAAGTGCAGCAGTGAATCTTTTATAAGTCCTGTGGGATAATGCCAGGAATGCAGAACTTTCGGTACTCGATGTTCCTTTATAAATTCATCCAGGAATGCATTCTCCAGTTGTAATTTCTTGTATTTAACAAGTTTGTAATCAAATTCATCCAGATACTCCATAATGTTCTAAGTAGAACTAGCAATAGTAGGTTGCAATAGATGAAACTGGAAATCAGCACAAAGCCAGTCGTAATACTGGAATGTTGCCAGTACTGTTGATTCCCGTAATATTGTTATCTGCAGGATCCCTTCCTGCTACAATATCCATAGGTTGCAAATGTTGTGGAGGTAAAAGAAAACCACCATATGAATCGTCGGCTCTGTCAAACACCCTCCCTGGCTGGGGGAGAAGGGAAGCTGAAATACCTTCAACTCGCTCAGTCAGCTGTTGAACTAATAGGGTAAGATCCCCTACAGAACGCTGCAAAGAAAAAACATCCGGTTCCGAAAGAAGTAGCTAAGAATTCCATTAACCCTCCTGCAAGCCATAGTGTATTGAAACTAAACCAAACCAAACCAAAACAGAAGGCAAACTGATAAAAATATACACACAAGGCCTCAGAGATTCCAACAAATCCAGCTCAACTTAAAACATAATATTAGTGCTTTTGTTTTATTTTATAACAAAACTTCTTCAGGTGAAGTGAACCAAACACACACACTGTTTAAATGCAATTCTAAAAGTCATGTGATAACCTTTTTAAAATCATGTGACACCCCAAAACTTGTAAAATCATGTGATCAGATTTAAGTCTTGTGACAGCCTAATCACCTGAACAAATCATGCATTAAGGCAACATATTCAATACGTTCAAAATTGAAGTAAACAAAAATCAAAGGCTGAATCCCTGAATAAATTGACCTGTAAAACTTTCTTTTACCAAACGATAATAAATATTTTAATAATTTTATGTAAGAGTAATCATTAAATAGTAAATTCTATACTGGTTAAAACTGCCTGATAAAAAATGGTAGCAATATCATCTTTCTAAAGCTCTTAGTTTTAAAAGATAGCTGATAGAAATCTGGTCATTAATCCCCGGCCAAGAACTTGCATTAAGTGTGAGCTGCAAATATAACTCACGTTCTTCCAACTTAAGTTGCCATGGGCCACCACGTTCACTAGGAGTTACCTTTTCCATAATTACAAATTTAAAAATGTGGTCTGGCTATTCCATTAAGTGTTTGGATAGGCCATTGTTTGTTTTCCTTTTCTTAATGTTGCATAGATGTTTAGCAATTCTTTCTTTGAACTTGCGCTCAGTTTTGCCTATGTAGAAAGCAGGGCAATGTTGACAGAGTGCAGCGTATACTACCTCTCCTGTCAGACAGTTAAATGCTCCTTTTATATAAAATGTAAAATTCTTTATAACAAACTGTTCACCCATCAAAATGTAGGGGCAGATAGAACAGCATCCACATTTAGACATATGATGAACTTTTTGATTTTGAACTTATTGAATATGTTGCCTTAATGCATGATTTGTTCAAGGGATTAGGCTGTCACATGACTTAAAGCTGATCACATGGTTTTACAATATTTTAGCTGTCACATGATTTTAAGCTGATCACATGATTTTAAAAGCTTTGGCTGTCATGATTTTAAGCTGATCACATGATTTTAAAAAGGTTATCACATGACCTTTTAGAATTGTATTTAAAAAGTGTGTGTGTTTGGTTCACTTCATCGGAAAAAGATTTGTTATAAAATAAAATTAAAGTGTTAATATTACTTTTTAAGTTGTTGAGCTGGATTTGTCAGAATCTCCATGGCCTTGCATATTTTTTTTATCCTGTGATTCATTCTGTTGTACATCTGCAAAACAATCAGCATCAAAAACACTTGATCTGGGGACCTAAGCCTTGCCTGCAACATAAATAGGACATGCTGGAGGGATAGGTATGTCTCTCAGAGACTACCCCTTTTTTGGGACAGGCTCCCCATCTACATGAAGCAAAATTCTTCCTTGTAATTAACTTGGATGAGTGAATGAGTAGCCATAAAATTATCTAGAGTATGGAACCTATGTCTCTGTCAGAGAGAGGAAGATTGTAACTGCTTGACCACTCATGCCTAAGTTTATATAATTCCACAAAACCTAAGGGGTCAGTACATTTATAATATTTCTGTCAAGAATGGCTATGCTTCAAAAGGCCATTGAGGGTTGTTAACCTAGTATTCTCCTATGATCCTATGACCAAGGTGGCTTGGTCACATTGGTGGCTTACTATCATTGCTCCTTAGTGGTTGAGAACAGAGGCAGTTGTATCACTGGCTACTCCAAGGTAAGGATGTTCTGTCTGGGTGGACAAAGAGTCAGCTACATCCAAATAACTGGCTTCACTGCTACACCAATTCATATTGCTGTCCCTTCTCTTGAAGTTCTGGAGGTCTTTGGTGCATTCAACTGGCAGATAAATTCCTGCACTACTGTTTCTTCTAAGGTGCATAAATTGCATGGCTGTGCACACTGCTGACCATTCCCTACATAAGCCACACTTACCTGCATTTTGTTTTTTTTTTTGGGGGGGGGGGGCTAAAACAGAAAAATGTCCAAAATATTTTTGTACATCTAAGTGTATTAGCATTATGGAGTGCTGTTAACACTGCTGAGTATGAGGTATTACTGCACTGTATCATGTGTCTTACTGTATTGAAAGGGGTACCACTGAACAGGAGAGTATCAGCTTCTTTAGGAAGTTCTCAGCTGTTACACACATGCAGTAAACAAAAATCACATGAAAGATGTGAACTGTTTTTCATAACATAATTCCTAATCTTTTAAAATGACATGAAACATATATCCTGTTTATTTGCTGGTGAAGGTTTTGGTCCCTGGTTCTGGTGTTACATAAGCTATTAGACTTGTGGAGATATAGGAGATGAAGGAGAAAAGGGTGTCTAATGGCATGGTAGGGAATCACAGACTGCCTTTCCGAGAGTGTATAAGACACTGAGTAAAGGGGTAGAGCTTCTAGACTCTTTTGGTAGCTCAGAGTCCTTAAAGCCTGAGCTGTTATTTATTAGGAACCTCGGGGACTTCTCTAATTGTTTGATATGCTGACTGAGATACATCTCAAAAGGGGTATGGTACTCTATAATTGGTCTAATTAGTGCTGACAAGGAAACAATGACATTTACACATGGGCAAGAAGATATACTCATAACTATCAGTTGTGCTGAGAAAGATTTTTCTAATTACAGTTGCCATGTGATGCCTCAAGTACAGGGAACTGTTAACCCAGACACCCGTATACCTGCCTACATTTTTGTTTAGTATTCGAGTATTATCTGAGTTGCCAGCCCGATGCCCAACCTTCAGCGAAGGCACGCCCATTCACACGTCTTTCGGAGGCCACTCGACCAGGGGCAGGACATGCAGACTCCACACAGAAGGCACTCCAGCTGAGAATTGAACAGGAGAACCTCTTGCTGTGAGGCATCAATGCTACCGCTGTACCACCACGGCTATATATATATATATATATATATATATATATATATATCTAGAAATACGCCAGCCACGTGGAGCTACTCTGAGTGAGCTGGGCACATTTGCTTCTCTTGCTTTTCAGTTTGACATGTTTTAATTTGCTACCAGGACTACATACCCTGTGTTGTGTAGCTATAAAGGCTATATCTACTTCTGTTACCCTCAGGGAGCTACTCTACACATTCCCTTGTCCTGTAGAGTCTTGAAGCCATTGTTAAAAACTATCCTAATAGCCCTCACGCTATCAGCTACTGAGATAGTTATCTCTGGATGATACTATTACAGATGATGGTCTTATGGATCAGTTATTTGTAGAATGATGTGGTAACTGGTAGCATTCAATAAGTGCTCTGTTGCTAATCACTAAGATAACACTTTTTACCTTTATGAATGGTATACAAGCCAAATGTGTGAATGTTAATTGTGGAATGCTAAGCCTACATTTATGGAATGATTAGTGGGTAAAGCACCTGTGTAGCTGCCCATGTTAATTACTGCATATTTTTACAGAATTGTTTAATGGTGTGCCATATATTGTATTATAGAAGGTGCTGAATCCTTTGGACCTATGCTTAGTGTAGATTCTGAGCCTGCCTGCTAGCATACATGTGATACTGGTAGCTGCTAGCAAAAATAAGTGAATGCTCAAATGCTAACTGTTTTTATTTCTTGTCTTCATGTAATACCTGTTATTATATTGCCATAACTACCTTTCTATGTGCTAACTTCTTGCTACTCACCACCACTATTGTCTCTCTCTCTCTCTCTCCCATAAGTACCCTGCTCTCCATTGTGCTGTTCCAGCAATTAATCTCTGTGAAACTACCTAACTGGTGACAAATGATCCCATCCAAAACCTGTGGCCTCATCTCTAAGCCTCTATTCCCTGCACCCTCTCTCAAGGAAGAAAGAAAATATGTTATCTATGCCCTGCCTGTAAAGCCTACTACTGTCCACTATTGCTTAAGGGGTTCTAAAGCATGCTACGAGCCTGGGCAGCCAGCAGCCTTTACCCCTTCCATCTACCCTGTTACCAAAACACCTCCACCACATCATAGTAACCCCTCTTACTAACTTTCCCCCTTCCCTAGTCTGATACCAGCAAGCTCCCTTACAGAACTGCCTACTATACTAGCTCTGTCAGTAGGTGGCACCCCATCCCTTCCTTTATTATCCTGCTTATCCATCTGTTATTCTTCTTTTATTTACTCTACATATTTTATGTCATAGACCTGCTCTGAAACCTCACACTTTACCCTTTACTTTAACTGTCTACACCCTCCTGTTTTCTTATAGACTCCTTCTGCCCTTTCCCACTTTAGACTTACCTAACTTACATTCAGTAACCTGCATCACTGACAGTTTCTCCTCTAGCTGCTCCAATACCTGTCTCTACCCGCTCCGTTTGCCCAGCGGGCTCACGCCGCTCCCTAACCCCCAATTCCCACCCACCCCCAGCGGTCCTACTCTTATACTACCTAACCACACCCCTTCACCTTCTCACCAATCACTACATACATTAACATTTCCCATCAACCACCTATTCCCTCCTTTCACCTAACACTCCCTTCCTCTCCCACCACACTCTCCACCTTTCCCTATCTACACCTACTCTACTTCCATACCTATAACAACCTTACACCTAACCCATCCAAATGTACAAACTACACACCTCAATGCACTTACAGCTGTTACTCACACTCATACTTCTACCTCCTTTAACTTTAGCCTACCTACTTACCTTCTATGAACACCCATTAAATCCACAACTTCAATAGCCAATAAGCTAACCACCTCTCCTTCTCTGCCTATTCTCACTAACCATGTTATATAACATGTAAGCCCAGCTATCTACTACCTGAATATCATAGAATAGCCGACGTTAGTTACAACTCTCTCAACCTTAGGAGATCTTCAAACCTATACTGTAAATCCCCAAATCCTAGACTTCAAATACAACTCCTTTCTTTAAAAGATGGAGATATTCATCCCAACCCAGGCCCAACAACTACTACTACCACCACTCAACTCATCAAGCCCAATCCCTCTTCTTTTCATTCCCTTTTCTGTTCATTCCCTTTTCTGTTCATTCCCTCACCAAACCACCAAACTCACTCGTAGTAGCTCACCTCAATGTATGTAGTATTAATAACAAAGATACACAACTCCATTCTCTCTTAGAAGTCTACTCCTTTGACATTCTATGTTTAACAGAAACCTTGTTAAAACCTGTTACTAAAGACAATGAAGTCATCCCACCAGGCTATAATACCTTACAACTTGACTGTGTAGCTAAGAAGGTGGTGGGATTGCTATCTTATTTAAATCAGGCCTACAAATTGCTACCTATGATTACAAGCCACCTCTAACCTCTAACACTGAAATTCTTATTTCCAGACTTCAAATCAACACTTACAAATCCATTTATATTATCTGAATCTATCTACCTCCTGGCAATAACAGTGCCACCATAGAAGATATCCTTTCCTGGTTATCTCAAAACTTACCCCAAGAAACCATTATCCTAAGGGATTTCAACATTGATTGGAAATGTTGCAGTGGTAATCACCCTACCATCCATATCAACCTATTTGTTTTTTCTCATACCATTACCTCCCCTACCAGGATAATCAAACCTAATAAGAAAGAAAGTACCTTAGATTGGATTCTCATAAATAATCTTCCCCATACTTATGAAACTGGAACCCTCCCTGATGATGTGAGTGACCACTCACTCACCTACATCATCAGGCATAAGACCAATCTACCTGTTCCAACCATTTGTAGGACAATTAGAACCAAGAAAAACTTTAACCCTGATCGCTTTCAAAATGAACTAAAAGCATGTAACTGGTTTCCCTTAAAATACCTCCAATTGGAGGATGCTGTTAAGTACTTTAATTCTAACTTCCTAGCTATACTTGACCATCATGCTCCAACCCACTCTATCAGAATCAGAACTAAATCTGCCCCATGGCTTTCAAAAGAAACCAAGCAAAAAATCCATCTCAGAAATAAATACTGGAATAAATGGCGAATGACTAAAAACCCAGTAGACCAACAAAATTTCAGACAGCTGAGAAATGACACTAAAAAATCTATACTCTCTGACAAAAGAAACTACTACCTACAATTCCAGCATACTTACCATAATAAACCTCAAAAGTTCTGGGCGAGTATTAACCAACTACTACACCCAGGTCAATCAATCACTCCAAACCCACAAGGCGCATACCAGGAAAATCCCAAGCATACTGCCAATGCCTTTAATACCTTTTTCACTGAAGCCATCCAAACACTTGCCAGTCAGTTATCACCTCAAGGCTTTCCTATATTTAACTCAAACTCTACCCAACCCCCTCCATTTCTCTTCCAACCAGTCCCAGCAACATATATTCTTACCCTTCTCCAAAAACTGAAACCATCCTTTCCTTCAGCAGACCAACTACCCGCTGAATATCTACAAAAAGCAGCCAAGTCCATTGCCAATCCCATTTCCATCCTGATCAATAGAACCATCAGTGAAGGACACATCCCTGTTATCTGGAAAGTCTCCCATATTATCTCCCTTCATAAAGGCGGAAGCTCTACTGACTTCTCCAACTACTGTCCCATAGCCCTACTTTCTCCTTTGGCAAAGATCATGGAAAAATGTATCCATAAGCAAATGCTAGACCACCTAATCCAAAATAATTTACTATCCAGCTGTCAACATGGTTTCAGGCCTACCCACAGCACTACTACTGCCCTCCTCTCCTTTACTATCAACAAAAACCGCAACCACAATAAGCTGTCCTCAGCATCCTTTATTGATCTGTCCAAGGCATTCGATATGGTAAATCACCAGATACTTTTAAATATCCTTACATCCCTGTCACTAGATGAACTTGCTATAAAATGGTTCAAGTCCTACTTAGAAAACAGACAACAGGCTGTTCTTTGCACAATATTCTATCTACCCACCTGCCTGTTAACCTTGGTGTCCCTCAAGGGTCCATATTAGGGACCTTACTTTTTTCTATATTTATCAATGACCTTCATCTAGCAATCCCCCAAGCTACATGCATTCAATACACAGATGACTCCACTCTTATATGCTCATCCATATCCACATCTGAGCTTTACTCCCTTAACCAAATGGTGTTTAACACAGATGAACAATGGTTTACTCAGCGCTGTCTCCTACTGAACCCCCCAAAAATGAAACTCCTCCTTTTTACTCCTACACTTAGGTCCTCCCGAATAGATTTCACTGTAACAGCCAGCAATGGTACTCTCGTATCCCCAGAACCTACAACCAAACTACTAGGCATCACCATAGACGACAACCTCAACTTCGACACCCATATCAATAATACTTAAAAACTGTTAATAGAAAACTAGGCTGTCTCTACAGGATCAAACCCTTCCTTTCTCCTTCAGCTAGAATAACTATTGCCCGCACTCATCTAATCCCTACTCTCCTCTATGCCTCACCCATATATACTAATCTATCCAAAAACAACCTCAATAAAATGGAACATTCCTACGATAACATAGCCAGATTTGCAACAGGAAACCCTTTCAGAACCCACCACTGTTGTAATATAAAGCAGCTCGGATGGCTTGAACTGCAAAATCAGCTTAAATTCCACCAACTGACCATTGCCCATAAGACCCTTTACCAACCTACCAATACTCCTGTACTATCAACCCTCATCATCCCCTATACTAATCTGAAGACCCTATGATCATCACATAAACTTCTTGCAGATATTTTAAAATCAAACAACAGAGCTGGGGACTCTCTCTTCTCTAATACTGTTGGAAAATCCTGGAACCTACTTCCTAGTGAATTTTCCCCACTTCCCTCTATATCACTTTTCAAAAGGAAACTAAAACTCTTCCACAGAACACACTGGGTTGTGCCCCTTTACTAAGCCTGACTAAGCAACTAGCTCTTCTATCTTGCTTCTGCCTACCCTCTTCTCATTTATCAAGTCCTTTTTGCCTTAAATATAACATAACCTTGTCCTACTATATACTTTTACTTGCATCTTCTGAAAACTTATGATTGTGACATCTTTTTTGCTAAATAATTATAGTATATTATGTACTAACCTGCATTTTTTGTATTGTACCTGCATTTCCCTGTACTATGTTTGAAATGTCTACCCTCTTTGATAATCTCTGTACTATTCCTACAATGTACATTGTACATCTGAATAGTTGTTTATGAACTTGTGATTATATGATACGTTTTGATTTGTTTATATGAGATATTTTGATTTTGTTCTCACAGAGCTTATCTCCCCGGGCCTCTACTGAAAATGGACATGTATCCAGTTAAACTAGCCTGGTCAACAAATGTAAAATAAAAATAAATCTCTCTCTCTCTCTCTCTCTATATATATATATATATATATATATATATATATATCTATATATACATATATATATATATCTATATATATATATATATATATATATATATATATATATATATATATATATATATATATATATATATATATTGGTACTGACTGCCGAAAGGTTAGCGTACACTGTAACCATGAGAGTAAAAACCTTTTGAGCTGGAGGAAATATGGAACTAAAACCCGAATTTTACAAAGCTTTATTCAAGAAAATAAAAACATCATAAGGTATTTGAGTGCTTTCGTTCATTAGGTAGTGTTACATGGTTGAACATCTTCAGAAATACAATTCTTAACTTGCAACTTCATGCATTTAAGACTTTTCTCTGGCTATTGAGGGGGAGGGGTTAGTTCCGCCTTATCTGATCCATTTTAGTAAGCTTTTTACATTTAGGTTCCCATTAAAGCCTGGGGGGGGTGTGCCAGCCTGGAGTTTCACCTGCCATCTAAGTTCTCTGACTTCCAGCTGGGGGTTGGTATCACTGTGGGGGATGGTGACTTTGTCCAGGATTATGAAGAGGAATTTAATGCAAAGTGGGCTGGTATATTTGTGTTTTGCTAGAGCGTTTTTAGTATCTTGGTTTCTTATGGCTTGGTAGTGTTCCTTGATTCGGTCACTTAGTTTTCTTACTGTTTTGCCTACATAGTAGGCCCTACATTGCTCGCAGACTGCTAGGTACACTATGTCTGTAATGTTGCAGTCAAATGCTTGTTGTAAGGTGAAAATGTGCCTAGGGGATTTTAGGGTGAAATGTTCCCCTTTGGCTATGTACTGGCAGCAGATGCATTTGCCACAGCTGTACATGGCTGGAGGCCTCTGAGCATTAGGGGTGGTGGTTGGGGCGCTGTGTCAGACATAGGCTTAAGAGGTAGTGTTGTCTTGTAGCTGAAAGCTGGGGAAGGTTCCAGTGCTGTTTGCAGCTCATAGCTGCTTTTAATGATCTTCCAGTTGTTTGTCAGTATAGTTCTGATGGATTCTGAGTCCAGGGAAATTGGCAGGGGGAATCTGGTGCTGTCTTTGGAGGCTGTGTTTCTCTTTGTATTGTGGAACCCATATCCTAATATTGCAGGGTATCTCTGGAGTCTGTTATCCAAGATCTCCCTCCATATACTGTTGATCAGTTCCATGGGGTAGTGCTTGTCAATGAAGAGCTTGGTTAGGAAGTGGCATTCTTGTATGAATGTTTCCTCTTCGCTGACCATGCGGCTTAATGGCACAAATTGCTCCTTTACTATGTTCTTCTTCATTAAGAAGGGGTGTTGGCTGGTGTAGTTGAGGTAGTTGTTGCGGAACATCTGTTTCCTGTGTATGTTGGAGGAAAATTTTTTGGAGACTGGGTCTAAGGACAGCGTGACATCCAGCAACTGGACTTCATTCCCTTTGCCTGAGAGGGTGAAGTCCAAGAAGTCTATGCTGTGGTTGATTCTGTCTAGAAAAGGGTCGAATTTCTTGGGGGGTGCTTCCCAGAGGAAAAATATATCATCTATATAGCATTTATATAGACTGGTGGACTCAAACCCCAGGTTGGTGAGGATGTCCCTCTCCCACCAGTTTAGGACTAAGTTGGTGTAAGCTGGTGCCATTTTGGCACCCATAGCCACCCCTTGGAGTTGGTAGATCTGGCCGGTGAAAGAGAAGAAATTATTTTCCAGTACTATTTCTAGTAGTGAAATCCATGTTTGGACTTGATGTGGTGGGGTTTGGGTGCAGTTGTCTAGGTATTTTCCCACACTGTCTAGCCCCTGTTGTTGGAGAATACTGGGGTCCAGCTTGACAAGGGTGCAGTGGTTTGTAATTGGGCATAGCTGGTGGATAACATTTAGGAATTACCAGGCATCTCTAAGGTAGTACTGGGATTCCTGAACTATCGGGTTTAAGTAGTAATCCAGGAGTGCCGAGACATATTCCGTTTTGGTCTTTTTAGACACCACTATGTGTCTCAAGGGAGGGTTGTTTGGGTCTTTGTGCGTTTTTGAGATCCCAAACATTTTCCTGATTTGGGGAGATGGTACTGTCATGAAATCTAACTCCCAGTCAGAGATAAAGTCTTTATGATAGAGGTCAACCAATGCTTTGTCTGTGTTTAAAAAGCTTAGGTCGACCGTCTCTGGAGACACAGCTTTGTAGTATGCTGTGTTGGAATCTTGTTGATGTAAGTGCTGGTGTCCATTAGAATGATACCAGCTCCCATGTCGGCCTTTGTGATAGTAATGTTTGCTAATTTTTGAGCTGTTGTAATGCTTTTGTCTCAAGGGTTGAGAGGTTAAACCACTTGCTGCATGGTTTCTTTTCCAGGGAGGCTCTGATTTCATTCTCGCAAACCTTGGAGAAGATACTGAGGGTTTGATTGAGAGGAGGGTTAAATGTGCTTCTTCTCCTTTGTGGGCTGTTGGTATCACTGTCAGACCCTTCCTCATCACTATCAGATGGGGAAAGAGGTAGTGTCTGGTCTGGAAAGTGACACTCCTTTGTGGGGGAGTGGAGCCTGTAGCTGGCTGGTAGCTTGGGCTGGTGGTCCCTAAGTACTGAAAGTCATACCCTTGGGCTTCTGAGAACCCTTGCTCATTAAAAAACATATTGCTTTTAATACCTTGTTTAAGGTTCAATTTTCTGCCAGATAGTTTATATATAAGTGTGCATAAAAATGTATATAAAATCCTATATAAACATGTAAAATCAGAGCCTCTGTGCAAGAATAAAACAGTTTAAATTAATATGTTCATTAAGACCTGGTGGTCTATCAGCTGTGAGCCTTATCTGTCATTCAGCCTCATAGCATTCAAGCAGAGCATTGTAATAGGCCACAAAACCTTCCTTACATACTTTGTCCAACATTTTCTAAAACCATCACAAGGCAAAGAGTGCTTAGCAAGTGCGTTGTTTACATCTCTCTTTTTAATAGCCAACATGTGCTCATATATACATTTGGAAAGTTTCCTAACAGTCCTTCCTGTATAAAAATTGGTGCATGATTGATAGCTGACTATGTAAACACCACAGCAGGAGTTATAGTCATATCTGTTTCTGGCTGTAATGTTTTTGCCCACACCTTCAATAAACACACTTCAGTGGTCACCTATATCTGCAATACTTGCACATTCCGTATTTGAAAGTGCCAGGTGTACCTACTGCAATCGATGCAGAATTTTTACCCTTCTCTATAAAATCGACATGATGAAACTATTGGTTGCACACTATCAGATGCAGATTAAGTTTCTTGAAATGGACATTGTCAAATTAAACAAAAAAAGAAGTTATGTCTTATCATAACGTTCCATCTGTGTTGTCAGTCTTCACCAATCCTTGACAGTGAGTTTGTTTCCGAACATCGGAACTGAGATGGCCATTTACTTCAGCTTGTGGTCTCTAAACTCTCAAGCCAGGCTCTACCCATAATGCTCCGCACAGAGATTACCTCAGATCGAGTTTGCCAGGGAGTGGCAGTGAGATGTAAAAGGTCATGAATACATGATAGTTAGATTAATTGAGGCCAAGGCCAAATATGAGTTCTTAAAGGAAAGCTATCCAAGGGCTAAATTCAGTCTACTAAGAGTCTCAGGATGGGGACGGAGGGTGGGGAGGTTAAGGATTGGTGAAGATCGACAACACAGATGGAACATTATGGCAAGACATAACTTCTTTATCTGATGTTGTCAATCTTCACTCAGTCCTTGACAGTGGGACAGAGTCCCCAGCTACTTAGCCTCCGGGGGATCTCATGGAAGAATATTCCTAAGCATCACAGAGCCAAAGGATGCTCGTCCCCTTGAGACCTAATCCAGTTTGTAATGAGTGATAAAGGTATGATGAAAAGACCAAGTGGCTGCTGCACAACTGTCTTCTAAAGAAGCTCTGTCATGAAAGACTGCAGAAGTAGCTACTGCTCTTGTGGAATGAGCTTGAACTGTTTTTGGGAGCTGGAGTCCTTTAGAATGATAAATGAATGTGATGCAGTCTCTAAGCCACTTGGCCAAGGTAACCTTAGAAACTGGGTTACCTAGATGGAGAGAAGAAAATGCTACAAAAAGTTGGTTTGATTTTCTAAATACTTTAGTCCTGTGAAGATAAAAACATAGTTGTCTGTGCATGTCAAGTAAATGGAGAACATATTCTCCCTTGTTTGAAAATTTTGGGAAAAAGACTGGTAGCTGTAGAGTTAGATTAATATTAGTCTCAGATACATCCTTGGGCAGAAAGGAAGGATTAGTTTGAAGTGCAACTCTATCCTTATGAAAAAATTGAGCATGGAGGTTCGCATGATAGGGCCTGAAGTTCTGAGACTCTTCTGGCAGAAGTGATAGCCACCAAAAATAAGGTTTCCAAGCCAGATATTTTAAGTCACAAGTTGCTGATGGTTCAAAGGGGTTCCTAGGCCTGCAGAACCATAGTTAAATCTCAAGGGGGAAGAGGCTCTTTAAATTAGAAAACCTTTAAGGAATGCTTTACATAGTTTGTGTGACATCAGAGGGACACCCTCCAGTCCTATATGGAAATTTGAAATTGCAGCTTGGTGCACTTTAATTGTTGAAGCAGAGGAACCTGGCTGGTAAAGTGAAGCCAGAAAATCCAATACTTTGTGGATAGGGCTGGAATAAGGATCTATCTCCTTATCCAGAGCCCATCTTGCAAATTTCTCCCATTTACTTTGGTATAATCTGCTTTTAGACGATTTGTGATGAGCAATAATAATTTGTCGGACTGGTGAGAAAAGAGAAGGATGACTGGCACATATGGGAATCGGAGAAGCCACGCAGTGAGCTTGAGGTTTTGGAGATTCGGATTCACCATGGCCTCCGGGTGAGGCAGTAGATCTGGAACTGGGCCCAGAATCCATGATTTTCAAATTAAATGAGGCCATAGGAAGGGAAACCAAACTTGTCGAGGACAGAGGGGGGGGGGGGCAATGAGAATTATTGAATTTTCCATTCTTTTGGCTTTTTTCAGAAAGTGTGAAATGAGATGAATTGGGGGAAGGGCATGAAGCAGACCAGGAGGCCAATCGCAGAGAAGAGCATCTCTGGGTAACTCCTCCTGGGGGCGGGATTAGGGCAAAGTAATTTCTGCACTTGTTGTTTAGAGGAGAGGCAAAAAGGTCACAACAAGGTTGGCCTCAGTGATGAAAAATGTTGTTTACCACTGTTGGATTGAAAGACCACTCGTGAGGCAAGAAAACAGTTCTGCTCAATTTGTCCACTATCATGTTGGAGTTCCCCAGAATCTGCATTGCTGTGAGAAAGTGGTTGGAAGAAATTGCCTATTGCCAAACTCTGACTGCTTCTCGATACAACGGGTAAGATTTGGTTCCCCCTTGTTTTTTTATTTACCAGACTACTGACATGTTGTCCATCTGAATTGCTACTGTTCCTAGAGGGAGATCATCTTGGAATGCTTGCAATGTTAACAGTATTGCCCTCATCTCTAGTACATTGATGTGCAAGATGGCCTCCAATTGGGACCACATGCCTTGGACTGTCCTTCCCAGATAATGCCCTCCCACCCTGTCTAGGAAGCATCCGTGGTCACTGTGGCTTGAGAATGAGGAAAATGAAAGGACGACCCACAAGAAACTGGCTGGAGTGTAGCCACCACAACAGGTCATGCTTGCAACGATTGGTAATCAGAAATGGCTGAGATAGTGGTTGGTGTATGAGAGACCATTGGGATGCTAGTAGCCATTGCAATATCCACATGTGATACCTTGCCAAAGGAACTAGAGTGATTGCTGCTGCCTTGGAACTTAATGTTTGAAAAACTAATTTTGTTGGGACCTTGTCATTGCATAGTAATTGATTGACCTGGGATCTTGTACATTGTAGCCTTTCTGAAGGAAGAGATGCAATTCCCGATACAGTGTCTAAGTGAGCTCCAATGAAGTCCAGTTGTTAAGTGGGTTGAAGTGTGGACTTTTCAAAGTTTATAGTTATTCCTGAAGATGTACAGAGATGTACGGTGTAATCTCCTGCCCATTCTAACTGATGCCTGGTGGCAGCAGTGAAAAGCCAGCCATCGAGATATGGAAATACTCGAAACCCTGCAGTCTTAAATGAGCTGCTAGCACTGCCATGCATTTGGGAAACACCCTGAGGGCTGTGGTGAGTCCAAACGGCAGTGCTCTGAATTGAAAATGACTGGCTCCAAGCTGGAAGCGCAAAAACCTCCTGGAGCTCTTTTCCATTTTTTATGTGGTAATAAGCATCTTGGAGGTTAATAGAGCACATCCACAGATCTTTTTACAGGAATGGAAGTATCAACTGAACCGCGACCATCCGGAATTTGGTTTGTTGAACTGCCTTGTTGAATTGGCTGAGATTCGAGATGGGTCTCCAGTCCCCTGTTTTCTAGGGCACTAGAAAGAATTTTGAGTAAAATCCAGATCCTTTCTGGTCTGGTGGGACTTTTTGGATGACTCTTTTGCTTAGCAGTTTTAGAATTTCTAGAACTGCTGCTTCCCTGAGACTGGGTGGTACTTCTAGGAGTTTTTTGGGTGGTTTTGGAGGTTGTATAAAAATATAAAAAAATGCCATTGGTCAGTTAAGGTCGACAAAATACACAAGAAACTGTAAAATAAAAATAAAAATATAAACCCGACCAACACAGCTGTAAAATAAAAGATTTAATGTACAAAGTTAGCGCTTTCACAGCAAAACTGATGCTTCATCAGACTTGCAAAAAAACAGTCACGAAAAAACATTTATATATAGATCACATGACATATCTAATTAGAAAGTTCAGTGAAGTAATTTTCTCCCATTCAAGACAGGTTTAATGGAAACACACCCATTCAAGCATGGGTGTTTGTCAGCATTTAAACTGACAATCCACCTTAGTTCTGCACATTCTGTCAAATTCACTAATCACCAAACCTCAAACTTTCACATAGCACTTCCAGAACAGCAAACTTAAATTTATGTTCACTTCCATTTTCAGTGACATGCTTGGCAAGTGCATTAATTTGTTTGCCTTTCTTGATATCTCCTGCATGTTCCAACATTCTCTCCCTTAAACTAAGGTTAGTTCTGCCAATATAGTAACAGTCACAGGTCATGCAGGTAGCACAATAAACCACATCCTCAGTGTTGCAACTTGCAAAACATTTCAATTCCAACCTCCTATTCATATATTTCAGGTAAAAAAACAGTTGTATTACTAATAAAAACACAGGCAGAACAATGCCAGCATGAGAAGGTACCTAATCTCTCAGTCCTGATGTGGGGTTTAATATGCTGATTTCTATAACACAGTTGATGTTTTGGAGGTTGTGATAGAGGAATTTGGTAACCTCTGGATATAATTCCCTGCACCCATTTGTCTGTTGTTAACATTTGCCAGGCAGACTGGTGCAGAGAAAGCCATCCCCTGACTGCCTCCAGAGGCAGGCAATTGGGAACCCAGTCAGAGGTGTTGGTAGGAAGCTCCAGAGAAGGTCTCTCTGGATCCCTGGTTTTGCGGACCATTTCTGCCTCTAGTGCAGTGTCTTCCATTGCTGTCCCTCTGTCCCAGGAGAAGTCTTTGCCTCATGAATCCTGGAAAGCCCCTTTGGATTTTTTAAACCATAGCTTCCCACTTCTCTGGTTCCTGGAGTATGGTCTCTGAGGAGTGGAGAAACATATGCCAATTCCAGAAAGGGGCTTACCATCCTTTTCACATCTGGCTAGGGTATCTTTTATCTTGAGACCAAATAGGGAAGATTTGTTGACAAATGACGCTTTAAATGGCTCTGCAGAAGCGCATCCAGGAATGCCTTCTAATGACTATGCCTGAACCCACTGCTGTAGTCATCCCTTCAGCTGCATGGGCAACAAGCCTCATGGATGAGTTAGAAATTGCTTCTAGGGTTGCAAGCTGAGAAGTAACTTTATCTCTTATCTCTTCAGCCACTACTTCTTCGAGGGTATCCAAAAGCTCCTTGATCAGATCTTTCTGTAGTCTTGTAAAGTGCAACATAAAATTCAAGGACCTTAGAGCAAAGGTTGATGAAGCATAAACATGTTTCCCAAATCTATCCAAAGTCCTAGACTCCTTGTTAGGAGGATGGATAGTAAGACTTTCCTTCACAAGTTCCTTTCTGGTGGCTGCCGTTACCACCATGCCATCAACAAGAATTCCTTTGGCCCAATGTGGTTCCTCCTTAGGGGCTAATACTCGATCAGGTCTCTTAGGGATTGGCTCTATGGCATCGGGGCATCTTCCACGCCCACTGACCAATCAGTTTAATGAGATCATCAGCATTTGGAGAGATCCAAGAAGTAGAAGGTTGGGCATGATAAGCCTCCAGGTATACTGATTCCTCTGAGGAAGGTTGGGAGGAAGACCAGCCACCCCTCTGTTTCAGAAGTTATAGGATGTCCCTGAAGGAAGCATCATCAGGGGGTGACCTGGCGGAACCTTCCCCTTCATTGAAATCAGTATCTTCAGTGAAAGACTCTTCTGTGAAGTCTAAGTGCTTCCTCCTGCACTTTCTTTTCGCAGGGACTTCCTCGGGGGGATGATCCAGGGAAGTATCCAAAAAGGAGACTACTAAGGTAGGTGTCACCTGAGACTTTTGTGTCCTTTGTTCTGGGGATGAGACTGATGGTAGTTCAGGTCAAGAAGTTACAGCAATCTGTCCCGACAGGGATGACAAGGACTGTGAGTCTAAAGTATCAAAGATGTGCAGGTTGGTAAAGTGAAGTGTAGCAAAAACGAGCAAATATAAAACAACAAAGCACTCTTCACAACGTGAACTGTTTATTCCAAATAACAAAGCTTTCAGACATCAAGTCTTTCTTCGGTGTTTCAAAAAGTTGAAAACAAGCATCCATTTAGATACTAGAAATTGCTAAAACATGTGACACAGCCCACCCTATCACACAAACATATTAATTAAAGAAGAAAATACATAAAGAATGAGTAAAAACTATATAAAAAACATAATTTATAAAATGACAGTAATTCAAAACAAGACAGAATTTCTTACTTAATCATTTGTTGTTTAGACTTTAAAATAGGTTTAAGGGTCACCTGTTTGTCTCCAATAGACAAAGCCTTCTCCATAATCTGTAAGCCTGCCCCCCTCCCCAATAGAGGGATGGAAGCCCAGAACTGAAATAGTCTCCTTTGAAATCGGGGACACACTCTGTGCTGAGGAGGCACCCCTGGAACAGAAGCCTGGGTCGACACTACAAAGGCCGAGGCACCGAGAGACATGGACGGTTCTGAAGGAGCTGAAAAAGTATCATGTATCTCGGACACAACCAGAGAGTCTCGACCCCAGGAGGTCTCTGGTGCAGAAACCTCAGAGGTACTCAAGGTTGTTCTCAGAACTGGAGACAAAGATGCTACTGGAACCAAGACATTCGGACCCAGGAGAGTCAGGATCAAGGGCTGCAAAGGCTCAGCAAGAGTTGGAGGAGGAGGGTATGGGGGTATCCTAGGATGAACCCTTCCAACGCTGGTGTGGCTCAGAACTGAGGACAATCCCCTCGCCATCAGCAGCTGATCCATGATGTCTCATGATGTCTGTCTCTGAGAGACTCTTAGTAGACTGAACAGCTGCAGTGGAAGGAGATTGAGGGTCTCACTTCCACAAAAGGAGTGTCTTTAAAAGGGTCCACAGATGGGGAATATGACATTCTTGGGAGCCCTAATTGCTTTGGTACCAATGTCTCAGTAGGTGCTGAAGAAGAATCTGTTGGCTCCGAAGCCAATTTTGAAGTCATTCCAGTCAGATTCTCTGGTGCCGATGAACTCTTCGGTACCTAGGAAATTTTTGGTATTTCCCTTGACTGTTCCAAGGACCTTGGAACTGAGGAGGGCCTTTTCTTTGAAGCAGGTGAAGAAGAAGATGAAAAAGTGCTAGCTTTGGTCCTGGACTCAGAAATGACCTCATCAAATCTGGATTTAATGAGTCCTTTCAAAATTAGTTTGTTCTTTCTTTCTGCTGTGACAAATTGCACAGTTTTCCTGAAATTTAATTTTCCAAGGCAGTACACACACAGGGTATGCCCATCTGAGTTAGGCATTTTGCCCTCACATTTTTTACACCTCTTAAACCCAGAGGCGCCTTTACTGGGTTTAGAAGGAGAAAGGTTTTCCTCTTGTCTGGTCATAACAACCAGAAGAGATTGTCAGTAAACACACTAGAGAAGATAGTGAGAGAAATATAACAGAAAGAAAGCCCTTTTTTTGTTAGAAAATATCAACAATGGTATATGAGAATACCATGAAAAACAGTAAAGAAAGAGAGATAGGAAAGAGTACCAAAATGGTACTGGAAAGACTGCCAACAGTAAAAGAAAGACAAAAGGAGAGAAATTAGCTGTGATAAGAAAGGAGAGGAGCAAGTAAAAATAGAAAGAGTTATAAAGAGTTATAAAGTGAAGGAAGTGTATAAATTAGACAATATTCACAGAAAAATGATGCCAAGTTTCGAGAGAAGGAATGAACATGTCTGGTCTGAGAAGCTGCAAATGAGATCTAAGGTAATCTCTGTGAGGAGCATTATGGGTAGAGCCTGGCTAGAGAGTTTGGAGAGCACGAGCTGAAGTAAATGGCCATCCCAATTCCGAGGTTCGGAATCGGATCCACTGTCAAGGATTGAGTGAAGATTGACAACATCAGATCTGTTGTTCATGATGCTGAATTTGTGTCATCTAGGGGCTTGTATGATGGTGTTAGAGCTAAAGTTGTGAGGTATTATCAACAGGAAGCAAAGAGCTAAAGTTAGGAGGTATTATCATCAGGAAGCCAAGAGCTAAAGTCAGGAGGTATTATCAACAGGAAGCAAAAAAAAAAAAAAGCTTGCCAGGAGTGCTGTAGCTTACCGTATGGGAACTGCATATATTCTTAACAAGAAAGACACAAACAAATTTCAACCACTTTTACAGACTCATGTTCATGGTACTCACAGCAACCACGGTCTGCTCAGCATTGAACTAAATAATGAATTTATTAACACCTCAGGTGGAATAAAAGATTCTAATTTCAATGAACTTGCAGTTTTTTCCCCCTGCTCCTTTTACCCCCACACCCAATTCAAACACAAAGACTATTCGATGACAGAGACAGG
Source organism: Protopterus annectens (assembly GCF_019279795.1). NCBI lineage: Eukaryota > Metazoa > Chordata > Ceratodontiformes > Protopteridae > Protopterus > Protopterus annectens. Next base: position 695,921,776 of record NC_056725.1, on the reverse strand, counting down.
AGGAGGAGAGGAAGGGGGAAAACTGAGGAAACGTTATTAAATGAAAGTAACGGCACTGTTAACCTTAGCCAAATTATGTTGAACAAACACCAGCTATTTCTTTTAAGAAAGGGTTTTACCTTTATTCCAACACAGAATGCCACCCTGGTTAGTTATAACAGAGTTGAAACCATTCATTCAAAAGCTTAATTTGAAGTATTTATTAAGAGATATTTGTAGTTATCAAGGCACTAACACCAAGTCTTTTACTAAGAGCACCTATAATCCCATCTTACACCAGACGTTTTAGGTGTTCTGTGAGACTTGCAAAAACAATCTTAGAAAACAAATGGGATGCAAACCACAATTTTACAATCTTAATTATGATGAAAGAATGGCTTCAAAAGTTCTGAGCAAAAACAATAATATTTAGGTTCATAGGTTGATACTAGGCTATCTGCCCTAGGGCATTTACAAGCCTAGCCAGAGTGTGTTTGGCTTTCGCCACCCTTCTTAGATTAGTTGACTGTGCCTCTATATAGTAGGTCACAGAAGATAGCCCATTTAAGGTTAGTTTACTGTGCCTCTGTCTAGCAGTGACACAGAAGAGATCCCAGGGGTAAATTTACGATCTCCCATCCAAACGTCAAGATTCTTCTTGAAGAGGGTCATTGAGGGGCTCTGTCTGACATGGATTGGGATTTTGTTCCAGAGTGAGGGGAGCCTCTGGGATATGAATCTGTCCCTCCAGCATGTTCTATTTATTTCTGTTCTGAGATTTAAGTCACTGGAGCGTGTAGTTCTGATGGATTTGGATTTCTTGAGATGGAGCATGTCCATTAATTCTGGGTTGGACATGGCTTTATACGTCAGGCACAGATCGCCTCCGAGTAGGCGGTAAGTAACTGAGTAGAGCTGGAGTTTCTTTAGCCTAACTGCGTAGGGCATCTGTTTGAGTCCCTTGATCCTCTTGGTGAGGTACTTTTGGGGTCTTTCTAGTTGTAGCAGGTGTCGGGTAAGGTACATCCCAAATGGGGCATTGTATTCAATTATGGGCCTGATGAGTGATGAGTAGAGGGCACAATTACCTCTCTTGATCTAGATGTGAACCTCTTCATGATAAGGTGGGCTATATAGAATGTCTTTCTAACCACTTTGGCAATGTGATTGTCAAAGGAGAGATTGCAATCTACTTGGGTCCCCAAATCCCTAATTACTTCTTCCGTATTTAATGGATTACCACCTATGTGGTAATTTGTGGGCACTTTGTTTTTCCCAAAGGGGATGACAATGCACTTTTTGGCATTTAGCTTCAGACCGTGGCTCTGGCACCAGTTATCTGTCTCTGTGAGACCCTTTTGGAGGATGCTTGTGTCAGCAGGTGAGTCAATTATGGCCCCCAGTTTGCAGTCATCTGCAAACTTTGTCAGCCATAGTCCTCCTGTGTTAGCCTGTACCTCAGAGAAATATATACCGAACAAGAGAGGTCCCAGGACTGAGCCTTGTGGGATGCCACTTGTAACTGGTTTAGAGTTTGACATGGCACCTGCAATTCTGACCATGTGGGTTCTATCCCTAAGCCAGTTTGCAACCCATCTTTTGACATAGGGGTTGATATTTAAGCTGCTGAGCTTATTTATGATGCCCGAGTGGGGTATTGTGTCAAAGGCTTTTGCAAGGTTAAGGTAGGCTGTGTGGACTACCTTCCCTTCATCATGAAAGTGGACAAGAGTGGCACTGTAGTGCTTATGGATACTACAGCATACGAAAGGTCCATTTACAACTTGTTGGCAGATGATTCATGTTATGAGGAGGTCTCAGAGGGGATGTTTAAAAAGCAATTTAGCTCAATAGATCTCATTTTATTTGACATTCTCTGTCAGAATGAGAAATTATGAGTTAAACACTCTTCTCAGATTGGGTCATCCAAAGATGGCATGCCCTTTTGGCATTCCTAAGTTGCATAAAGATCAAACTAACCCAACTTTCAGACCTATAGTTGCTGCTGATTTTTACAAATGGAACCAATTTCCATCTTTCTTGATCACATATTGAATCCAATAGTACAGAACTCACTATTTTACCTTAAAGACTTGTGGAATTTATTGGAACTTCTAAGTGACTTAAATAGCTTAGACCAGGATTGTTTCTTTGTAAGCATTGATGTGGTCTCCTTATACACCTGCATTAAACAAAATTAAGGAAGTGAGATGGTTAGAGAATACCTTGCAAAGTACACCTCTTTAGATGAATCTTGGATCAACACCATTTATGAATTACTGCATCTTGTTCTTGACAACATTTTTTTCAAGCTTAAAGGAAAGATATACACACAAAAGAATGGTGTTGCTATGGGTGTCTGTGTAGCCCCAGTATTTGACAACTTGGTGATGGCCAGTTGGGAACACAAATTCATCACTACACATGAACACTTTCACAAAACTGTGTTTTACAAAAGATTTATTGATGACTTGATTTTCATTTGGAGGGGTTCAAGTGCTGAGTTTGATTTGTTTTTTCAGGACCTAAATGGTACGACTGATTTTTTGAAGTTTACCATCAGTGGTAAAAGTAGGGATATTAACTACTTGGATGTTAATTTATAAACTGACGAAAGTGCTGGTGTGTTAGATGGTGAAATGTATAGAAAAGACACTTTTATCAACATTTAACTGCACAACACTAGTTTACATCCTTTCCACATGAAAAAGTCAGTGATTGAACGTCAGTACTTATGGCATAGCAGGCTAACAAGCATCGACACTGTTTTTTTGGATGAGGATGAACAACTCAAAATCATGTTTCTAAACACAGGCTATTCCCCAATTTTATTGGAAAATATAATCCAAGAGATTGTTGTGCTTAGAAGTGGGAAAGCTAAGCCTATACTCAGATGCACTAATGAGAATTGAGACTCACCGTGCACTAATACACCTGCGAATACTGTTTTTGATCGGCAGAATAGTTTCACAGGGTATTCCCTCTCCCAATTTCGAATGATGTGGAAGTTGTTATTAAACAACTGGATAATTATCCAAGGGACTCACGGAATGGTTACTGCCCTTGATAGTAAACCACATTTTATTTCCCAAAAATCTTTAAACATCAAAGATTTTATGGAGAGGGGTAAAAACTCTGCATTGACTACAGTGGGTACATCCGGCACTTTCAAATGACGAAAGTGCAAGTGTTGCAGATATGTAAGTGACTGTTCAAGTGTGTTTATTGAAGGCATGAACAAAAACATTACAGCCAGAAACAGATATGACTGTAACTCCTGCTGTGTTGCTTATGTAGTCAGCTGTTAATCATGAACCAATTTTTATATAGGAAAGACTGTTAGGAAACTTTCCAATACGAGCACATGTTGGCTATTAAAAAGAGAAATGTAAACAATGTACTTGCTAAGCACTCTTTGTCTTGTGATGGTTTTAGAACATTTAGTTTTTTTGTGTTGGACCAAGTTAAGTATGGCAGGTTTTGTGGTCAATTACAATGTTCTGCTTGAATGCCATGAGCCAGAATGGCAGATAAGGCTCACAGCTAATAGATCACAAGGTCTTAATGAATACATTAATTTAAAGTGTTTTATTCTTGCACAGAGGCTCTGATTTTAGGTGTTCATATAGGATTTTATATACATTTTTATACACACATACACACACGTAGACACACACAAATATATATATGTATACTTAAGAAACTTTTACTATTTTAGAAGGAACATAGACGCTAGGCTGTTCTCTGTGTTTTAGTCAGTCTTTTATTTGTTTAAATCACATTTTGAGCGCTTTCATTCATTGTAAAGTTTTCAGTCAAACTTCATCAGAAAATAACATAAAATGAACCTAGGCTTAATATGTAACTGGTGTGGCGAGTGGGGGATGGGTAATGGAGTTCCCTAATCAATGAACCTAGCCTTATTGTTTAACTGATGCGGCGAGCGGGGGGATGGGTTAAGGAGTTCCGTAATCAATGAACCTAGGCTTATTGTTTAACTGGTGTGGTAAGCTGGGGATGGGTAAGGGAGTTACCTAATCCGTTTAAGGACAATGGAAATGCGCAGGTTTAGTCTGCTTGCAATTCTATCTGCCATTTTAACTCTTTAACTTACAGTAAGTTGTCTGTGTTCCAAAGGGGACTGGTAATCCCTAGTGGATCTGTGACTTTTTCAATTGCTGCAAATTAGAATCCAGAGACCTGGGAGCAGGTCCTACTGTGCCTGGCTAGTGCATTTTAAGGGTTTCACTTCCTGATGGCTCCCACGTGTTCTTTTATCCAGATCCTAAGTAGTCTTGTGGTTTTACAATGCAGTATGCTTCACATTGAGAACATACTGCAATGTAAACCAAGTTGGGGTTCTCACAGTTTAAATGGTCTTGTATGTGAATAACCACCTGTGGGTTGCATTGAGAGTGTGTGCCTGCAGCCTCTTTTCTGATTTAAAAGTGGCTTTGAGGGACACACTCTTTTTGTAGCTGAATTTTGGCTGGTATCCAAGGATTAGATGTAGGTCTGGGTCCTCCACTATGAGTGCCCAGTTTTTAATGAGGATGTTTTTGACACTGGTGGCATCTGAAGAGATGGGCAAACAAAACCTTGGGGTGGTGTCCTCTGGTACCTGAGTTTTGGGGTAGAATCTTTGTTTGAGGATGGGTGGGTACAGGGTTTCTCTTCTTACGATTACCACTCCCATGAATCTGGAGACTAGATCCTCTGGGTAGTGCCACTCTAGGAAGAAGTGCTTGAGGTCCTGGCATTCAAGGTGAAAACAGTTTTCCTTTCTAACAATTCAGCTTAGCCGTATGTACTACCCCTTCACAATGTTCTGCTTCATGAAGGGGGAGGGTTGCTGGCTGTGGAAATCAAGATATTTATTTTGGAAGGTGGTCTTTCTATGGAGGGTGGATTTGAAGGTCTTGGACTAGGGATCCAGAGTTAATTCCAGACCTAGAAACTGGACTTGGGTTCCTCTTCCTGAAACTGTAAACTGTAGGAACCAGATGCTGGCTTCAATCTCCTGGAGGAAGGTTTCCAGCTCTGAACTGATGCCTCCACAAAAATAGGATGTCATCAATAAACCATCTATACAAACTAACTTTCTTGAATCCTTGCAGTTGGGCGAGGGTCTCATCCTCCTATGAGCTAAGGATGAGGATTACATATGCGGGGCCATTTTGCCCCCTATGGCTACTCCTTGTTTATTTTGGTAAATTTCTTTGTTGAATACAAAGAAATTGTTGTTGAGCACCACTAAGAGTAATTCCCTAATAATTTTGATTCTTAAACAGGTGAACCTATGTGCCAGTGCATTTAGTTGCATACCAGTTCAATGCCTGAAGATGGTGAAGGATCCTGGTATATAGGGCTACTGTGTCTAGGGTGACCAGAAAGTGGTCGGTGGCCTCAATTGTGGTCTGGTGGAATAGGTGGAGTGGAAGCCATTAGTCCTTGAGGTAGAATTGGGATTCCTGAACTACTGGGTTCAGGGTGGAGTCCAGGAACTCTAAAATGTACTCTGTTTTTGTACGTTTGGAAGACACTGTGTGTCTGAATGAGGGGTCGGAGGTGTCTTTATGGATCTTGGGGATCCCAAACATCCTCCCTAGTTGGGGGTTGTCTATGTCTTCCATGAATTGGAATTCTGGATGGGAAATGGATCCCTATTCTAGTAGTTTAAGGAGTTTAAGGTCAATTTGTTGGAAGGCTGCCCTTACCTTATCAGTGGTGACTAATTCATAGCATTGGTCTGCTAAGCGGAACATTATGAAGGGGCAGTACGTACGGCTAAGCAGAATTGTTAGTGAGGAAGACTCTTTCCAACTCAAATGCCAGTGCCTCAAGGACTTCTTCCTGGAAAGACACTACCAGAGGATCTAGTATCCAGAGTCATGGAAGTGGTAGTCACAAGGAGAGAAACCCTGTACCCACCCATCCTTAAACACGGATTCCACCCCAAAGCCCAGGCACCAGAGGACACCACCCCAAGATTTTGTATGCCCATCTCTCTAGACACCAGCAGGGTCAAAGACATCCTCATTAAAAACTGGCACTCATAGCGGAACACCCAGAGCAAGTCCTAATTCTCAGAAACCAGTCAAAATTATGTTACAAAAAGAGCATATCCCTCAAAGCCACTTTTGAATCAGAAAAGAGGCTGCAGACACATAACCATCGATGCACCCCAGGCATGCACCAATGCGGGAAATGCCACTAGTGCTATTTTGTCTTTCAAACCCCCAAGGTATGTCTCACCAACTCACAGGTGGTTATTCACATAAAAGATCATTTAAACTGTGAGACCCCATTGTGGTTTACATTGCAGTATTCTCTCAATGTGAAGCATGCTACATTGGAAAAACCACAAGACTACTTAGGATCCAGATAAAAGAACATGTGTGAGCCATCAGGAAGTCAGAACTTTACAATGCACTAGCCAGGCATAGTAGGGCCTGCCCCCAGTTCTCCAGATTCCAATTTGCAGCAGTTAAAAAATTCACAGATCCCCTAGTGATTACCAATCCCCTTTGGAACACAGACAACTTACTGTTAGTTAAAGAGTTAAAATGGCAGATACAATTGCGAGCAGACACACCCCTAGGATTAATTGAAAACCTGAGCATTTCCAGTGTCCTTAAATGGATTAGGTAACTCCCTAACCAATTCCCTGCTCACCATATAGGTTCATAGGTTCATAGGTTCGTACTAGGCTATCTGCCCAAGGGCATTTATAAGCCTAGCCCATAGTTATTTGGCTTTCGCCACCCCTTTAGTTTGAATAAAACTATGCCTATTATTTTGCTGTGCCTCTGTCAAGCAGTGACACTGAAGTAATCCCTGGGGTATATCTGCGATCCCCCATCCATTGGTCAAGATTCCTCTTGAACAAGGCCAGCGAGGTGCTCTGCCTCACATGTACCGGGATTTTGTTCCACAGCATAGGGAGTCTCTGGATGATGAATCTGTCCCTCCAGCACGTTCTATTAATAACCGTGTCAAGGTTTAAGTCTCCCGCCCTTGTGGTTCTGAGGGATCTAGATTTTTTGAGGTGAAGCATATTCATCAAATCAGGGTTTGACATGGCCTTATATGTCAGGCACAGGTCACCTCTGAGCAAGCGGTATGAGACTGAATAGAGCTGGAGTTCTTTCAGTCGGGCAGCATAAGACATATTTTTGAGACCCTTTATCCTTTTGGTGAGGAACTTTTGGGGCCTTTCCAGCTGCTGCAGGTGTCGGGTCAGATACATTCCGAATGGGGCATTGTACTCAATCATAGGTCTAATGAGTGATGAGTACAGGGGACGATGACCTCCCTTGATCTAGATGTGAATCCCTTCATGATCAGGTGGGCAATGTAGAAGGTTTTCCTAACTACTTTAGCAACATGAGTGTCAAGCGAAGGCTACTGTCAACCTGGGTCCCCAGATCCCTGATGACTTCTTCTGTGCTCAGTGGATTGCCACCTATATGGTAGCTAGGGGTAACCTTGTTTTTCCCGAAGGGTATGACTATGCATTTCTTGGCATTTAACTTTAGGCCATGGCTCTGGCACCAGTTATCCGTTTCTGTGAGGCCCTTCTGAAGGATATCTGTGTCAGATGTGTTTTCGACTATGGCGCCCAGTTTGCAGTCATCTGCAAACTTTGTCAGCCATAACCCTCCTGTGTTTGCTTGTACTTCAGAAAAGTAGATGCCGAACAAGAGTGGACCCAGGACTGATCCCTGTAGGACACCACTTGTGACAGGCTTTGAGTCTGACATGGCTCCAGCAACTCTGACCCTGTGGGTTCTGTCACTTAGCCAGTTTGCAACCCATCTTGTGATGTATGGGTTTACATTCAAGCTGATGAGTTTTTCGATGATACCTGAGTGGGGTATTGTGTCGAAGGCCTTTGCCAGGTCAAGGTAGGTTGTATGGACTGCCTTTCCCTCATCAATGGCCTTGGTGACTGTCTCGAAAAAGTCAACCAAGTTTAAAAGGCATGATCTGCATTTGACAAAGCCAAACTGGGTTGGATCCAAAGTCTGCAAGTTCCCTATGTCTTTATTTATGAGTTCCATTATGATCCTCTCCATGGCTTTGCAGATAAGGCTTGTCAAGCTAATGGGATGGTAATTTCCAGGGTCGGTGGAGGCACCGCCCTTCTGAAGTGGGACCACAGTCGCCGTGCGCCACTCCTTGGGTACGTATCCTGAGGTGAGGCTAAGATTAAACAGCTGTCCTAACTGCGGGTTTAATTCCTCATTGAGTTCATGGAGCACACAGCCGGGGACACCATCCGGTCCCATGGATGCTGTGTTTTTTGCTTTGGAGAGAGCAGTTTTCACCTGGGTGTTGGAGATGTTTGGGGGGCTACAATCCTCTGGTATAGATATCTCTCCTTTTGGGGGGGGGGAGAAGTTTGCACTGAACCTGTCAGCCAGTATGTTGGCAATGTGTGTAGGTTCAGTAATCTTCACATCATTTTGAACTAATTCTGAGCATATCTGGGAGTTTCCTCCTAGGTTTCTAACATAGCTAAAGAAGGCCTTATGATTGTCTTTTGAGTCCTTGGCGATTTTCTCTCAAAATATGCCTTGGATGATTTTATGAGAGCTCTTAGTTTTTTACTTATAATGATCAAAGGTGTCTTACCTTTCAAGGATTTTGCTCTATCTTGTAGTAGATTCCTCCTTTTGTTGTAGAGCTTGTTTATGGCTGGGGTCCACCAGACTGGACGCTTGCCTTTGGTACAAAGAGTCTTAGTTTTGTTTGGGATTGCCTGATCCATGCAGTCCTGTAGGTGCTGGTAGAAGGCATTTGTAAGTGATTCAGCGGTTTGAGTAATGTTTACCACTGGCTCAGGGGCCTTAAAGGAGACCACATTAGTTTTTAGAAGTGTGAAGTCGGCTTTTGAGAAGTTTTTCACTGTGGTCTTTTTTATTTCAGGTGGGGGTGGGATGAGGACCTCCAGCGAGATTAGTTTATGATCTGATCTCACCAGTGAGGGGTATACTTCTGGTGTTGAACATTTTGATCCCATGTTCGTGATGATGAGATCAAGTATGTTTTCTCCTCTTGTGGGGATGGTGACTAGTTGTTCCATGGCATTTGAGTTTATGAACTTCAGGAACCTTTGGGCTAGAGTGTTTGGGCTTGAGTAGTGTTCCCAGTCTATATTAGGGTAGTTGAAGTCACCTAGTATGATGGTGTTTGGAGATACATTTATCCCTCCATTGTTTTCAGGAAGGCCATGTGAGGTTCCTGAGTTTGAGAGGGTGGCCTGTAACATGCTACAAATTGCAGAGCAGTCTTGCCTATGGTTAATTGCACCTGGATGGTCTCCGATGCATCGTGCGTTGCCACCAACCTTGAGGTGTGGGTGTCCTTTATGAATATGGACACCCTCCTTTCTTGGTGTTGTCCGGATTTGGGGCTGGAACGCATGATATGAGGTGAAACCTGCTAGTGCTGGGGTGCTCTCAGGAGCCTTGAACCAGGTTTCTGTCACAGCACAGACATCGATGTTCTCCATACTGAGAAGGGCCTCGAGTGCGTGCATCTTGAGATTGAGACTTCTGGCATTGAGCAGCATTACCCTTAGTTTTTTACTTTTTGTGTTCTAGGGTGGTAGGTTTAGAATTTGAGCCTTGCCTAAAAAGGCACTATGGGGTGGCAAGAGCCTTTGCCAATATCCGGAAGCCTAGGGTGACAGGTGCAAGCCGTCCCTTGCGAAGCAGCGTGGCTTGTCCAGCATGTCATCCCAGGCAGACAGACATTGGATCCTTTGAATGACACCAGAATTTAAGCCATTTATTAAAGCTGATCATCTTATCACTGTATTGTGGCATCATTCTAGGTGAAGGTAGGATACTGCTCAAGGTCAGGGTCATACCTGCCTGGGCTACATAATCAGAGAGCTCCTCAATGTCTCTTTTCATGTAGTCCAAGGAGGTACGTCTCAGGTCGTTGACACCAGCGTGGACAATGACTGAGTCGTACTTGTACCTGCTGTTGAGAGACCTGAGTGCTTGTGTTATGTGGCGGATTCTAGCGCCCGACAGGCAGCTTACTGTGACCTTCTCCTTACTCAGTTTGGTGAGCGGGACGTCAGTGTGTCTGACTATGGAGTCACCTATGACAAGTATGTTTGGTGTTGTATTTGGCCTTAAGAGCAGTGACTGCTTTGCACACTGATTTTGTTGTTTATGTGTTGTTTGTGTGGTGTATTGAGTTTGCAGTTGCTTGGGTGTCTGCTTTGGAGGCCTCTGCTGTTTAGGTAAATTTTTACTCAGAGCCTCCGAGTATGTCTTAGTGTGTTTATGTGTTTGATTCAGTGGTGTGGTTGAGTTATGTGAGACTGGTATTGTGGTGTGTGTAGTTGCCTTCTCCTCCTGCCTGGTCTTGCCAGTCCTGAGTTGAGAGAGCTCAGCCTCCAGTCTGGCTAAATAGCTGCATCTCTCACAAGTGTTAGTGTTACGTGGGAGGAGGAGAGGGTTGTCCATGTACATGAGACAATTGTAACATTGACTCAGAATTCCCAGATTCACCAACTGGGCAGGAGAGGACGCCAGCATCTGACCCTTCGACATGCTAGAAAGAATTATGAGTTGGTATGAGACAGAAAAGTAGTGGGCTTAGCAGGGAAGTGGGCACTCCTGGGGGGTTTTGCTAGTGAGAGATTTGTATAATATAGGAGTGCTTGACCTGCAAAGAGAATGCTTATAAGACAAGGGATATGCTTATAAGACAAGTGCTGAGCTTTTTGAGAAGAAAAGCTATTTGGAACAAGTGCTGCACTTTTTAGTGTAGGTGTAAACTGTTTAGGTTCCTAACAGAGCAGTTCTAAGGGAAAAATTGAAGAACAGACTTTCTGGAGCCAGAAAGAGTTTAACCTTGTTTAACCGGCGCTGCCCGATGCTGCTCTAGTGGCAACTCCGCGCTAAAGCACGTTAAAGCGTGCTTGATAGCAGGGGCTGGAAAGAAGCAGGAATAGACCCAAAAGGGAAAATAAAACTACAGTTTCAAGTCAGTAACCACCTCTACGGGGTTCATTGATTAGGGAATTTCTTAACCCATCCCCCACTTCCCACACCAGTTAAATAGTAAGCCTAGTTTCATTTTATGTTATTTTATGATGAAGTTTGACCGAAAACTTTACAAAGAATGAAAGCGCTCAAAATGTGATTTAAATGAATAAAAGGCTGACCAAAACACTGAGAACAGCCTAGTGTCTATGTTCCTTCCAAAATAGCAAACGTTTCTTAAGTTTTTAAATAGTTGTTTATACTTTTGCGCTAGCTGCGTTATGATATATATATATATATATATATATATATATATATATATATATATATATATATATATATATATATATATATTATTTACTGGTTATATTTATAAAAGTTTACATTGCAGATATGTTACACTCAAGCTGTAAAATGTTTTAAGTTGTTTTAGTTGATATCACTTTAAGAACTTGTGAAGTATTGTGGTCTGTGATTACTAAGATCATCTGACATGGGGTGAATGTTTTATATGTCTTCACTGCTTTTACACTTATCTTTTGTTTTTCTGATGAAGTTCTGAACGTACTAAAAAAGAATGAAAGCACTAAAATTTTCATTTGTTTCCTTTGCACCCATTTCTTTGAGTTTTGATCTCTGCAACCTTAATTAACCAGAAGTCCTGACTTTCAGTTTAGAGATTAGAGAAGCAAATCCTGAAAAAGAGGGGTCTAGTTACACAGTGCTGAAAGACTCCGCTGGTTACCTTCCTTCATGCTTTCAGATACGATACCTGTAACATCAACTATGCTGGTTCTATCAGCCAGTTTGTTATACATTTTACCACTAAAGGATCTATACTTAAAACATTTAACTTACCTACAGTGCCTGTATGGAGTATGTTGTCAAACAATTTGCTGTAAACAGCCTATGTGACTCTCTTAAAGATGTGAACTAAATTTAACAGCTAGGATCTCAGCATTTTATTAAATATGACATATTTTAAAAATGACATCATTACATACATGGTAAAAGAAAACTAACCGTAACATTTTCATTATTTTCATGTTGTATACATCTTAATGATTTTTTCCTCACATTACATAAATTGCGCAATTCCGGCCTTCACCTAAATTTCAGTCCTCCTGAACCCTATTCTACATGTATTGTTCCCACACATTTAATTCACTTCTGTGTAATTTTCTTCTTCCCTTTTCTAAAGATCTAACTTCCAGTTCTTTTATCTCTTTTACAATATTCAGTGCTTCAGTTACAGTTGGTTTAGATTTTGAATTTAATTTCCAGTTATTGTGTTGGTTTGCAGCCAATAGCACTGAACTTAGTAAAACCTTACTATAGTCAATTCAGATCCTATACCCAGCGCAAAAGAATCATTTCCATAGTTACAGTCATTTGCTAGCAAAGTATGCTGTAGGAGAGTTTTTTTTTTAATTTGCCAACTTGTTACATTCCCAAAAACATATTTACAATTATTTTTCTCTTTCTTTCCCAGACATCTACATCACTTGCTATGAACCTGTGGAAAAGTTATCTGAAATCTGCCTGGGGTATAAAATACTTAAACAAACATCCTAAACCTTCTGGATTTTGTTGCATACTTGGGAGCCATGCATGTCTCACCATTTTCCCTTTGTATATTGCCTTTCCATTCTTTCTTTACAATCTTTTCTAACCTCTTTAGATTGATTCTTAACAGTTATCACACAACATTTGAAATGCCTTACTAATTATCCTTTTTTTAACAGCAATTTTTTTCTAGGCAACTAAAAATAGCGCTGGCCTTTCACTTAACAATCCTGTCCCTTTCTTTTTGCCTGTACTCCAAGCCAAACTTCAACTTAGCCTCTGTCCACTCTATTGCCTTTCCCTCTCAAGTTATCTGCTCCCAACATCTTGGTTCCATTGCTAAATTTCTCTCCAGTAAATTCCATCAGCTTGTTTCCTACCTTCTATACTACTACTTGCAATAACTCCTATTGGTAAAATCTCCTTTATCCATTCCTGTGTTGGCTTAGTTCTTTGAATATTGTCTGCTGCTTGATGAATACAATATTCTGTGTGGTTGTTATTCTCCTTAAGGACCTGCATCCAAAATCCTACTCTCACATTACATCTTGAACCCCCCAATTTCATCATTATCTTTATAATCATCATCACTTTCTTATTTGACTTATAACCTTCTGATTCTGTTACTTATATGAGCCTTAAATGTGTAGCTCTAAAACATACCTTCAAATCAAGTAATTCTAAACCAACTTGTTCTATGATAAAAATTGCCTTATCCCACTTAACTCTTGCCCTATTCTCCTCCCAAATAAATTCCTTTGACTTCTTACTAATTATGGTCCACAACTTCTCTGGTTGATAAAAATATGTCTAACATCTAGAAAACTAATTAGACTAGAAACATTTTCACTGCTGTATCTTACTATCCTTATCCATGATCAAGAGTTTCAATGTTTATATTAACATTCATTTAGTCTCTTCTCACATATCCTTAACTGCCATAATAGAATCATTTTAATCCATGCACCTAAATACTTCATCTTATCATGTCCTGATAAATATGAGTATTGCTGAACCAATTCAAAGTTTACTAATGTATATTGCCTTTGTTTTATCGTCATTTATTTTATATCCTGAAAAGACTTGAAATCTTATAAATTTTCTACAGCAGTGAGATATCATTTTAATACAAAAATAATATTGTCTGTAAATAAAGTTAGTTTTTCTTGATTACCATACCAGTAATATCATTGAATTTGTGATTCCATTATTTAACTTTGATAATGGCTGTAAATTTTTATCTCATCTTTTCCTGTCTTAGCTTATACAAAAATGCCATCTGTTCCTGCAGACTTCATCTTTGATTGGTTATACATAACAATTTTTATCTCATCTTTTCCTGTCTTAGCTATTAATTGTTGATCTTCCTCTAACCTTGGCATAATTAAGTTTTCCATAAATATTTTCTGGTTATTTTTCTTGTTACAAGTTCCCCAAGTTTTGTGACAACCCTTTATACTTTCTGTAGTCTATTGTGCCAAAAGTGTTTGTGATCTGGAATTATCAAAAATAGTTGTTTAACCGCAACATTTCTATATGCATGCATATTTTTCAAATACTCCCTTATGTTCCATTTGGCATTTTGCAGTTGCTTCTCTTCTTGTTCTTTGAGATTTCCCTTGTTCTGCAGTAGTTTCTTCCTCAGACCCTCTAAAACACACATTACTGTTTTCAAATATGTCTTTCTCTCCTATTCCAACCATGTTTTTATGCCTTAGAAGTTACTTTACAGCGTGTGTGTTTGGGCACAATTTAATGGCTGCCTCTATCCATCATAGACTCAAGTGTCAGACCAAGTTTGAATTTCTGATTTCCCATCCACCAGTCTAGGTTGTGTTTGAATAGGGTTTGGGATGGGGTCTGCTTCACATGGATGGGAAGCCTATTTTAGAGAATGCGAATTCTCTGAGCTTTATACCTGTCCCTCCAACATGTCATATTTAAGTTGCATGCAAAGTTTAAATCCTTAGGTCTAGTAGTTCTGGTACTGCTCATTTTGCAGATATGTAAAAAGTTCATCAGTGCAGGATCCAAGCATGCTTTGTATGTCAGGCATAAATCGTCTCTCAGCAGTCATTAGGAAACAGAGTATAGAGACAGGGCATAGGACTTTGTGTTTACACCCTGTATTCTTTTTGGTGAGGAACTTCAATGGAGATTTCATTTGCTGAATATGCATGATCAGGTACACACCAAAGGGGCCATTATACTCAATAATGGGTCTAATGAGGGCTGAGTGCAGTGGCTCAGTAATTTCCTGGACCTGGATTCCATGCTCTTACTTATAAGCTGAGTGACATAAATGATTTAGGTTCATAGGTTGAAACTAGGCTATCGGCCCTAGGGCCTATACAAGCCTAGCCATAACAATTACCTGGATATTTCTTCCCACAATATGTACTTCCCTGGACCCCTGTCTAGCAGGACAACTGATGTGATCCCCGGGGTGAATTTCCTATCTCCCATCCAATCGCCAAGGTTCCTTTTGAAGAGGGCCAAGGAGGCACTCTGCTTGACATGTATGGGCAGTCTATTCCAGAGGTTGGGGAGTCTCTGGGTCAGGAACCTATCTCTCCAGCATGCTTTGTTCATTGTGATGACAGGGTTTAGATCCCTGGAGCATGTGGCTCTGAGGGATTGGGATTTCTTTAAGTGGAGCATTTCCAACAGCTCAGGGTTTGACATGGCCTTGTATGTTAAGCAGAAATCACCTCTGAGTAGATGATATGCCACAGAGTATAGCTGGAGTTTTTTAGATGGTCAGCATAGGGCATCTGCTTTAGGCCTGTGATTCTTTTAGTGAGGTATTTCTGCGGCCTTTCCAGCTGTTGCAGATGTCTTGTGAGGTACATACCAAATGGGGCGTTGTACTCTATAATAGGTCTAATGAGGGATGAGTACAGTGGGACAATGACCTCCTTTTTTCTGGATGAAAAGCCCTTAGTGATGAGGTGTGCCATATAGAAGGATTTCCTGACTGTTGTAGCGATGTGGTTATCGAAGGTGAGACCACTGACCACCTGTGTCCCTAAGTCTCTCATCACACTTTTGGTGTTTAGTGTACTGCCACCTTTGTGGTAATTCATGGGTACATGGTTTTTCCCAAAGGGGATAACTATACATTTCTTGGCATTAAGCTTGAGCCCATGGCTCTGGCACCAAGCATCTGTTTCTGTAATTCTGGCACCAAGCATCTGTTTCTGTAAGACCCTTTTGTAGAATATCCACATAATTTGGGGATTCAGTAATGGCTCCCAGTTTGCAGTAATCTGCAAACTTTGTTAGCCAGAGTCCCTTAGTGTTGGCCTGTACTTCAGAGAAGTAGATGCCAAACAAGAGCGGTCCCAGGACTGAACCCTGAGGTACTCCACTTGTCACTTGTGTGGAGATGGATTTGGAGTCAGCTACTTTTACAGTCTGGGTTCTGTCAGTAAGCCAGCTGGCAACCCTTGACACATGTTGGTCAAAAGCCAGGTTACTGTCTACATGAGTCCCCAAATCCTTGACTACTGTGTCTACTTTTAGGAGTGTTTTATCAATGAGGTAGCTTCTTTGGATGGCCAACTTCCCAAAAGGTACTATTATGCATTTCTTGACATTGGGTTTTAAACTGTGGCATTGGCAACAGTCATTTATCTGTGTTAGACCTTCATGTAAGATGCTATTGTATTGGTGGCTTTTTATGATTGCTCCTAGCTTTCAGTCATCTGCAAGCCTGGTAAGCCAGAGGCTCTTGACTTTGGCCTTGACTGCTGAAAAAAGATGCCAAAGAGAAACGGAACCAGCACACAGCCCTGGGGAACACTGGTGACCAGCTCCTTTATGGAAAGGTGGTCTTTTCAATCCGAACTTCCTGGGTCCTGTCTGGCTGTCCAGCAAGTTACATGGGGCTTACACCAAATTCCATTAGTTTGTTTACAATGCCTGAGTAGGGTACTGTATCAAATGCCTTAGATATGTCAAGATAGGCAGTATACACCATTTTGTCCTCATCAGCTGTCTTGGTGTCCTCTCAAAGAAGTCTAGTAGGTTCAGTAGGCATGACCTGCCCTTGACAAAACCAAACTGGTTTGGGTTCAGTGTCTGAAGGTTTCTTATGTCATTGTTAATTATTTCCAATGATAATTCTTTCCAAGGCTTTGCATGTGAGACTAGTTAGACTAATGGGTCTATAGTTCCCAGAATCCATTGATGGTCTGCCCTTTTGCAGAGGGATGACCATTGCAGTCCTCCATTCATGTGGCATGAAGGCAGTGCAGAGGCTATGGTTGAATAGCAGCTCCAGTGACCCTAAAAGTTATATATTTTAGGCTATTTAGGAGGCATCCTGAGATATTATTGGGGTCCACTGAAGCTGTATTCTTGGCCTTAGAGAGCACATCTAAGACCTGCTCCCAACTGATAGTTGGAGAGGTACTTTTAGATGGTATTTCCTGGGGGGGCAGCTAAGGATAAGTGTTGGGGGGGTAAAGTTGGAATTTTGTCAGCAAGATGATTTGCTGTATCTCCTAGTTTCATGAATGTAGCTCCATTTGCCAACAGTTTGGCACACTACAGTGTGCTGCCTTTGACGTTTTGGATATAGCTAAAGAAGGCCTTATGGCTGTCCTTTGCCTGGGATACTCTCTTTACCTCAAAATTTACTTTGTTGGACTTAATTAGTCCTCTCAATTGTCTATTTAGTTTGATGGGAGAATGTTTATCTTTTTTAGTGTTACACTTCCTAATTTTAGCCACAATGTTTTTGTTTTGTTGTACAATGTGTTAAATTTTGGATCCCACACCAAAGTAATTTGATTTTTTTTAATTAGTTTTGGGATTAAGACCAGTAGTCACTGCAGCCTCTGTGTAGTCTTTGTCATGGTGGTACTGAGCTTCTGTGAATAATTCCTCACAGTGTTACCTGGGTTTGGAGAGGCTTGACATTTTGACAGGTTGTTGCTTAATAAAAGATAGTTTGTCTTGGAGTAGTTTTTAACTATTATAGGGTTTGCTAGGGTTACATAATTGATTATTATTCTGTACTAATCACATTCTCATCTCTATTAAAACATTGTATATCACAAAAAATGGTTAGTCAATAAAACTATGAAATGGGCTGAATTTAAGGTAATGGCAACTAAGTATTTAAAAGCTGTTAAATCTATTCCATTGTTGCAAAAGACGAAACAGGATTAAGAGAGGATAAATGTCCTATTTTACTAAAAATAATCTTTTGACAATAAATAACAGATATATACTTCAAGCCTTATTAACCCTAAAAAGAGTCTTTTATCTTATTTTCTAAAACACATTTATTCATTTATCACTTAAGACATAGGCAAACATACATTAACAGAAAAGGAAATAATCCATCTTAACATTTTTCCATTTAAATACAATATACATCACATGTATTTTCTTTGCTACTATAATCAGTCCAACATTACAAAAACTTGCTGAATTCCTGCCATCCTTTAAATCTCACTCCTCATGAACATTATTATGCATGTATTGTTCCAACAGTTTCCATTTACTTCTATGTTATTTGCTCCTTCCCTTTTCTGAAGATCACTCTTCCATTTCTTTCATTACCTCAAATACAGTTAGTGTAGACTTTGATTTCCATCTTCTATTTTTTTGGAAGCCTAGAGAATTAAACTTAATAAGGCCTTACTATGTCTAGGCAGTTCAGATCCCGTATCCCAACAAAAGAATTATTCCTTACTTATAGCCATTTGCTCACCCAGTATTTCTATTAGAGTACTCTAAGGAATTTTTAAAATCTGCCAACTCATTACATTCCCAAAACATATGTTCCCAGTTACCTCTTTCTTCTCCATCACACCTCCAACATTTACTAACTGCGGAAAAATTATTTGAAGTTTCCTTGGGGCATAAAAATACCTATGCAGATACTTCTAAGCAAAGATCCTAAACCTATTAGACCTGGTTGCATTTCCATTGTTTTCTTGTAAACTGCTTTTCCAGTCTCTCTTCCCAATCTTTTCTAACTTCCTCTGATTGATTCTTATAGTTATCATGCAATATTTTATATGCCTTAATTATCCCTTTTTTAACAGCTGCTTTTGTTCTAGATTCAACTAAAAACTCTACCAGAGCAGGTCTTTCACTTAAAGTTCCCTTATCCTTTTCTTTTTGCCTGTACTCTGAGATCAAGTCCTGGTAGGGAAGGCAGTCTCTAGCCTGCAACCCAAATGTCTTGTTGGCCTCATCCCATTCTATTACCTTTCCTGCTTGAGTTATTTGCTCCCAATAGTGTGGTTCCTTTGCCAGGTTTCTCCAGTAAATTCCATCTCCCTCTTGCCTATGTTCTGTACTCCTACTTGCAATCAATCCCTACTGGAAATATCTCATTTCTCCATTCTCATAAAATCTTTTATCTTATTGATAAATTACTATTAAAAAACAACTTAAACTGTTGATGCACAGTGTACATAACTTGATAACTATTAGTCCTAAAATTATTGATACACCATCAAAATTCTGAACAATTCTACATCTTACAAAGTTCACCTTTAGATTACAATCCCCAGGATTCATGAATCCTCCGTGTAAGACTAAATTAGTCTTACACAGAAATGCCAGTGTAAGAGTAAGACGGCAGCGCGCCATGCATATTAATGAGGGTGCACTGCTTCAACTCTAAGGCTAACACGGAGCGTGCACGAGTGCAGGGGGCATGTTGGACTGCCGAGCAGTCCAAAAATCCACACCCCTGCAAGTCTCTCAACTGGGAAATGTCAACTGACATGAGCGAGTCCGCTCAAATGTATACATACCCAACACTACACTCCCCCACATTCTAAACCCCTGTACAATTATAAAATGTAAAGCTTTTATTTATTTATTTTTTATTATTCCTGATATAGCTGCCCGTATTTGTGTGGGTTTGCCCATTGCTTAGCTACAGTTAGCAGTTTAGACATTGAAGAGGATAATAAGAAACTTATATGCAAATTAAGCAAAATAGCAATAGTGTAGTGGTAGAGCCTTTGCACAAAGAGGAGGCATTCCCGGTTCGAGTCCCACCACTCCCCTTTCTATTTTCTGTTGGAAATCTGTATATAAAAATAATTCCTGACATTTATCATTTAAATTTTAGTAAAAAGCATTGAAATGGGCTATGTAGTAGTGAACGATTTATATATATATTTATATATATATATATATATATATATATATATATATATATATATATATATATATAAGAAGGTGAAATGGTTATGCATACTGATGAATGCATAAATGACGTATCTTAAGCAATGTGAAGCACTGCTAAGCAAAGTTTACCAGTATTAAGCATATTTAAGTATAATTGCTCATAGCTGAGCACTGCTTTAACTAGCACAATAGCTTTACGCGGAGCTGTGCATTGCACAAACTAGCACAAACAGAACATGTTTGCACGTAGCTGCGCACCGTGCTAACTACCGCAACGTCGGGCACCATAGAGCAACGTAGAGCAACACTGGGCAAAGTTGAGCAAAGTCGGCTAAACACAGCCACACCTCCTAGCCAGTCTGGCCAGTAGTAAAATAAAAAGCAATGACAGGCCTCGAACCTGGGATACTGTGCACCATAATCACAGTATTGAACCACTAAGCCATGACAGCGTTTCATAAGCATGCACTTTCAACACACACGTACATATCAATGGAAATTTACCCATTGTTAAGCAGGTGTGCCTTCAGCTGTGTGTTTTCAAAACTGGCCAGTCACAAATAAGTGCAGGAAATGATGCATATTTAAGCTCCATATGTGGGAATACTTGCCATAACTGGTTGTAGCTCCCATCTGCAGGCAGCAATGGACTCATTTTCGAGTGCAACGTTTGGGCATTGAGGAGTCAAAAGTAATGGTTTGGCTCCTTGTCCATAATCATGAGGATAGACTCCTGCGAGGCCAGTACCAGGGCACCCAATACAAAGCGGAAGCCTGGGACCGTCTAGCTCATGAACTTACCAGTGCCACAGGTGTCCCTCAGACTGGTGAGCAGGTCAGACACCACCACGCAGACCTGAAGAGACGCATGGTGGGTCAACTGGACCAGTGCCTCCAGGAGGCCCGTGAGATGGAAAATGCCCCACTACTGAGTAACTAGCCATGGAATTAAGTATGTAAGAATTGCTATTCTAGTCTATACTATGGATAGGTATGTCTCAATATCACTTCATTTACTTCACAGCTGCAGGTGTCCGTGCTGCAAATCAGCAAGCCTATGCAGATAGACTGCTAAGGCTGCACCACCAGGCAGGTTAGTAATTATTCAGCTTATACTGTTATGTAAAATAAATAAGAGTGCCTGAAAAAAAGTGTTTTAACACAATAAATAAAGGTATAATAATTCTCTAATAATTATTCTGCATGTACTGTTATATAAAATAAATGAGAGAGCCTCTAGAAAAGTGTTATAAGTCTTTAATAAAGGTATAATTCCTGGAGTGTGTCTGTGTCATTTTCTTTGATATGTTGTTGTACTCTTGCATTACAGAAATAGTACTGTTGTATTAAGCGCTGCTAACACACAATTGGGTAGGCCCGTATAAAGTGGATGAAGGGAGTGCCAGTAGCTTTTAAGCATATTTACAGTCCTCAACTGTTGGTTCATGCCCAGCATGTACAGGTTAATCTGGCACATGAGTAGCTTGGTATTGTGTTCCCCAGAAATGTCATTGTGCTGGCAGAAATGTAGGGAGCTGTTAACATATAACTGATAATTTCACCTAAACATATCTAGATAAGTATAGGAAAGTAGAGCTGTCAGTGTACCATCTCAGCAGTAGTGTGTCTGAGCAACTCACAAAATATGTAGCAGTAACATCTGCATCCCGGACAGTTTGTATGTCAGATACAGCCCATGTATATAAAAAATCTAGCAAAACCCATTTCCCAATTTAAGGACAATTGGGTAGTGTAATAATACATGCAGGGGACATATAACTGCAGTTAATAGGAATGTAGTGTAAACTAGAAGGATATATAAGTTGTTAATGGAGCTATCATTTTCCACCCTACTGTATGTACATAAAAAATGCAATTCCACACCTCAATGGGTATGTCTAATCTCAAAACATTTGTTGGGACATATGTCCTATTGGTTTATAAATATCTGCATTTATTTCAATGCATTTGCCCTGTTCAAATACCACAATATTGGTGGCCTGTTGCCATCAATTAAACCTGCATGCTGTTGTAATGTCCACTGTTGTTCTATATATGCATGTGTCATGCTTGCTGTTCAACTGTTGGAACTCTGGTGTGTTGGGTTAATGGGAATACTTCTGCATGCTGTTATAACTAATTGGGAATGCTGCTGACTGTTACTAACCCATATTTTCATTAAATCCTCCTAAACATAGAACGTATGGGAAGACCAGTCCCAGTGGACCCACCTGTCCCACCTCAGCTGGCGATGGCACCTGGCACCAGCAGGTCCGGTGCCCAGCCTGGGACATCCTCCTCTGTTGGCCGTGTGCCACCTTTGAGTGGAAGCTCATCCCCCATTGCAAGCGTGGGCAGAGGAGGGCCACCTATCACCCTCCGAACAGTCCGGGCTGTGGTGTGTAGGGAGATCAAGCGTTCTGTCACTGATCCTCTACGCCAGCTTGAGGCACGAGTGGCGTGACTCATGGGTGAGCCTGCCTCTCCTACGCAGCCCCCAGCACAGCCACCCTCTGGGCTGTGAAGGTGCAGTGGTGACTGCCCATGGGTGGGGATCTCAGTTCCACTGTTGCCACCTGTGGGCTCATGGGCTTGCGATTTCCAAACATCCTTCCCCGTCAATGGTGTTCACCCACCACATGTGCCATATTCAGCCCCTGTATGCGTCTTGTTTGTCTTGTTTGTTTACCTCCCCAGCCTACCTCCCCAAATATACCAACATCCCCTACCCCACATTCCACTCTCACCTGAAAAAAAAAAAGGGCAATCTGCTCCCAAAAAAAAATTACACCCCATACATAGCTGCCCATTTTGCACACATGTCCGCTGGACACATAAACTGATATTTAATTGGCAGTACAACATACTTTGTTGTCCTCACCCCCTTTCAAGGGTGGAAGGTTTCATATTTCCCTCCAAATTTATTGCATATGCACAGCTGTTGCTGTTAAAGAAATGGGAAGCTATGGACCTTCCCTACACCCATCCTGCACATCCCGAGCTATTTTCCCTACTGTCTTTCTCTCTTTGTGCCCCTTTTTCACCACTTTCCTATCTCCCCATTTTCTTTTCTTTCAAAGAAATGAGCGCAGGGGTTAGCGGGATTAAGCACTATTAAGCAGTAGTTAGTGGGTTTGCGTGAGTGTGAGCTTGTGTGTGCTTAGCTAAGCATTGCTAAGCATTGCTAAGCATCGTGCAAACCCGCGCAAACCCGCTTACAACTGCTTAAAAGTGCCTTAGTCACTCTGTATGTCAGGGCCCTTGTTCTGCTCAGCAGCAAAATAAAACACCTCTGTCAGTCTCGAACCCCGGTCCTTGGACACACTAGACTGCATGAAGTACCACTAAGCCACGGTAGACATACAAGTTGGTGCTGAAATAAATATATCATGCATCAGAATGAGTGAATGTAAAGGAAAAATAGGAATGCCATAACACAAATCTTGCTCTGTGGATCTTTACCAGCAGTTGTTGTGGAATTGCATTACATGACTGTGAAAAGAGAACCAGCCATTCTAGCAGGAAATAATGTTACAGCAGCACTTTACAACCCCCACACAGTATCATAGCAGGACAGACACTGGCATATCTGATTAGGGCAGAGGCCATACTTCCCAGCTGTGACTAATTTTCAGGGATGTCCCTGATTTTGAAACAAATTCTAGCTGTGTCCCTCTGAATCCCTCTGAAAAGTACTGATGTTAGGCAGAAAGGTGGGGAATTACACTTAATGAATAATGGCAATAAGTAAGATTTAGACACTGCTTGTACTTCAGAAAAGGTGTATTAATCCATATGCTCTGGTTCTCTCAAAGTCTAACTTAATGTCTCTAATATTTTAAAGGTGTACCTCACTTTTACCTACTTTTCCCTGAGTCTGTTCAAATATGTACCTGAGTGTTTGAGAGGCCTGGCAGAGGCAAAAAGACACAGGCATATCAGCTTTTCTGCTGTTAAACACTGTGCAAATAGCTTTGGAAGGAGTTCCAGAAGCATACCCTTATGTAGGAGTACAGCACTGAAATACCAAAGGATGTAGCCATGTACTGGTAGCAACCAGCTGTGACAATGCCATTGTTCCAGTGTTGAAAAGACCGGTGTGGTGCACAGACAAAGAATAACAGGCTAACCTCTGCTACCATCTGGATTGGTCCACAGCTGGGAGCTACGCAGACATACTACTTGCCTTGATAAACTAGCAGGTACACAGCAACCCTTTAAGTCCAGCAAGATAAATTTCACACAATAATACATAATGCTCTCTGTACTTCTGCACCCCTATCCAAATGTAGAATATACCTGTGTGTTCAGGGTCTACCAAGGATGTAGGTAGGCATACTCAGTACTGAAATTTGTCCAGTTTTCTTGAGCAGCCTGTGCTAATGTCAACACTAAAAAAGCACAAACTGTTCAGAAGTGAGTAAATTAATATTCACAGTATAGCAGTTCACAAACAGTTCATGTGCCAAAAGAATACATCTCAATAACTACTTTTGTATGGCAGTTAATTGTATAATTAGAAAAGAAAGTACATACTCCCATGTATCCTGTGTTAGCATTTGGAGGGGTGAGTACAATTCTACATTGACAAGTGTGTACTGGAAGCAGCAACATTCAGGTCTGAGTACAACATTCAAATCACTGGCTACACCCATGGCTTCAGATATAAGCACTATACCAACCTTCTGACTTAAACAACGATGTCCACAGCAAACAAGCATGATCCCCATTTTGGAAAGCTGAAAGGGTTACGCCTACCTGAGTTAGCAATTTATAGCATTGGGTTGCTATGACAGTGATTACTGCAATTACCACACAGCAGGCTGCATGCAATTAGCAAATGGTGGCCACCAATTGGTACAGAGGCCATCACATGCACATGGGCAAATACCTATAAAGGCAGGCTGTAATTGCTGCCCACAAACTCAATTGCTCTATTGCAGAGACTGAGAGAGAGAGAGACAGAGAGAGAGAGAGAGAGAGAGAGAGAGGGACAGTTAAAAGCAAAAGGAAAATGGAAAATAATACCAACTCATACAAAGGAAATGTATGTAACATATATGTATTTACTGGCATGTAGTAGATGTTTTTGAAGAGTACTCTACATAATGTGAACCATTCATATGTGGCAGCAGTATGTATCTATGCACAGATGTCCTGCTTAACTACTGCCATGGACAATTCAGTGTGTAGCTGTGTTCAGTGGGACATAACTGTGAAATATGTAGCTCAGCATTAAATGTCAAACATCTGATCCATGTTATCTGTGTTCTGTACAGTAGTGTGGGCAATGGCTGTTTGGGGGATTAGCGCAAACATTTATATAAACATGGTTGTGACAGAGTAACACATGCATGATAGTCATATTAAAGTTTAGCTTAGCATTGGCAACTGCTGTACCAGGCTAGTATGCTAATCTAGCATTTGTAGCTATATATACCCCCTCTAATGTTACTGTGTGTTCACATGTGACACCTGTTCATGTTGCAGCAAGGCCCAACAGTTCAGCTGTGAGGTCCAGAGACTTACAACAGTGTGGACCTTGTGTGTGTATGGCACACACATACTGAGAGAGATATATATGTGTCATATATATTAACATCTGCATATGTGCATAGAGCAAGGGACATATTGCAACTGTCTGTGGAGGGTGGCCATATATATGTTGGTGAAGGTTGTTATGTGCATATTTGTATGTAGGTTTTAGTGTGTGACAAACAAGACAGCATACAGTGCTGGTATATGACATGTGGTGGTTAAGCACTGTGTGTGTTTTGTTCAGTTCGCAATGTTGCAGCCAGTGAGGCCTGCTAAAGCTACCTGGGCTGAAAACACTTTCAATGTATTTCTCACAAGACTGTGTGATATTATTACATTACTGTATACCTCACATCCTTTGTATAACTGATATTCCCACCATGAAAGGTGGACTGTATATGTGCCTATATGTATATGTATATGTACACCAATGGATGTGTATATGTATGTGTATATATATATATATATATATATATAGAGAGAGAGAGAGACAGAGAGAGAGAGTCATATATAGTCATACACAACCACATCTACTTGTTGCAATAGATTCTATGTAAAGTTGACTGAGTGCGATGGTCAATGTGTTGGTGAATGTGTCAAAGATGTGTATTTGTGGGATAGCTTAGTGGGAAACTGTTTCTGTCATGGTATTATGTGTCCTTGCTTTGATTCCAGCAAAAGCTGTGTATGCTGTTGCTAGGCAGATAAAGCACTATGTCTGATGTAGTTCCTTGGAGTTAACTGGGGTGTGTCATTGGAGACTAAAGCACTACATGTATGCTTATTGATTGTTACTGATGTTGAATCTAAATCCGGTATGAACTGTAGTACTACTTGAAGCTGTAGGCCTAAACAGCAAAGTATGGTGTATGTCCACATTGCTTGGAACCACTGTTTTGTGTGGTCCCTGTAGTCCTCACAGATTACATTCCTCAGGCTTAAGGTTTTGTAAGTACTGAAACACAGTACTGTATGGTACACACGTAAAGCTTATCTGGGTTGCCATACCTTTGTGTCTTGTAACTATGTTTGATGTGTGTGTGGGTATGCCTGTAACATGTCCTCTGTCATATGTGTGTTACAAGATATAACTGCGTATCTAGCAACATTTATAGATTACTACAGCAGTATGCCACCTATATCCACAATTGTGCACATATTTTGGCCACAGGTTTGCCATCAACAAGTTGTGTGGTATAATGGTAATACTGTAACTGGACTTTACAAACATTGTGATGGATGACATATTTCTTTATGCATTCGCTTGATCTATACCTTCTGTGGCTAGGTGGTGCATTGTGTCGCATACAGTGTGCCATGTACTGTTGTATAGTCTTATATAGTGATTTTATTTTGTTGCTGTGCAGAACATGGTTTATTATATAGAGCGTGCCAGGCACTTTCAAGCAGTTGTGGGGTGAGCACTGATAAGTGGTACTTAAAGTGTTTAATCTCAGTCAGCTAATAGGTTGTTATATATGGCAGTTCAGTGATATCTGTACTGTATAATGTTAAGTGTGCCATATGACTTGCTCAGACATATTTTTTCTTTGTCTTCCAGGGATCATGGCCCACCATCATAATCCCAGCTACAGTAGTGCTGAGGATGACATTATTACCAGCAGTCTGATTCAGCACTACAGCCTACTATTCTCGAGAACCAGCCAAGACCAGCATGAGTGTACTGCACTGTGGCAAGATGTTGTCCGGAGGGTAAATTACATAGGCATGCATAACCGGACATATGAGCAGGTACGCCATCACTGCAGTGATTTACTTAGACATGTCCGGCAGCGTGCTTCTGATGTCTGTAGACAACAGCTTGCAACAGGTGGTGGGGTTAACATCCCCCCCCATCACCAGAGTGGAGGAGCTGCTCCTGAGCCTGGTGGCACCTGCCCAACAACAACAGCAGCAGACATTTACCTTGATGGAGGTTGGGGCCACCCAGCAAGAACACATGGAGCGTGCAGGTAACATGGCATATCTGTAGACTACTGTTATCTCTATTGGTAGATCATGCATATGTGAGATGTGTACTGTGTAGTTAGAAGATGTGGAGCCTGTTGTTGTGCAATACTGATCATTTAGAACATAATCTGTAGGCCTGTGAATGTAATCTGTTGTACTACTGTGATTGCAAACCCACAGTAGCAATGCCATAGTTGTCGACACTGACAAACTGTCTCATATCCATGTAGGTCCCTCTGGTGTTACAGCAAGGCAGCAGACACATGCTGGTGAGTGTGTTCTACATTTATTATTGCAAATAAAAAGTGCATATCATAGTTACGGTGTAGGCCATGTACACATGTAACACACCTATGCATAATGCATGCTGCATGTTTGCTGTGAGACTACACACATCTCAGTAATGTGATTAGCTGCCTCAAACACATGCAATGCACAGACCATCTCAAACAAATGTGGCTACACTGTAGTGACCATTGGATAGGCAGAGTCGATATGCATGCATACAACATACACAACTATGTCATACACAGAACATGCTAACATGCTACACATGAAGTATTCACAAACCCTCTGTAAAGTCACACTCCAGTATCCCAAATGTCATCCACACAGCACACATAATATATCTGAGGGGTAGAGGCCTATCATGGGGCAGTGAAACACACTGCAACACACAACACATTCATGTTAGGCAATGCTCCTTATTGGCCTCCTTATAAATCCATGTAACAACTGGCTGTGAACTGGTGACTGTAGCCATGGTGGTGCAGTTCTGGTACAGCATGATAGGTGCTGGTTTGGGACACATTTGTAGCCTTGAGTAACCACATGATGCTTCGTGATGATGGCTTATGGTACTACACCCCATCCAGTTATTGTAACCACAGTACTACACATAGCTTTCATTGCTATACACCTCAATGTTGTGTGTGTGCAAACATATGCACCTATAAACAATATGCATACCAATCACCATTTGCACAACCGACACATATATGTCTTGTAATGCTATTGAGTGGCTAGGTCATATGACACACATTGGGTATGTGTGATGTTTAAATATGCAGTTGTGTTTTAGCATGCCATGTCATGGATGACACTGGCATGTCCACAATATGATCTACACTCACCATAGCTACCGTACATTGGCTATGTGGACCAATGGTATTCCATCAGTTATACATGCACCACTGATCTTGTGTGTATACACAGTATGCATGAGCTAAAACTGTGTCCACAATTATTTGCTAAAGACACAGAGGCTCTAATCAGAATTGGATATCTATGAGACACACAGATACACATCCAGCCATGGTATGTATACCTGTGAGTGATGGTGCACAGTACATTAAAGAGTTTTTAATACTTGCACAGCAATGTTGTGTCCATGTATACATTGCGTTCCAGGGGGAGGCCAATCACCGAACAACAAAACACATGCATCAAAGCCATGTATACTGTTAGTAACAAGGACTGTCTACACTCACACTGCATGCTGTTGAGCAACACATGTCCTGCATGATGACATGTGTGATATGACTGTTTGGCTTGTGATACTGTATGCCACTATCAACTGCTATTGAGTATGCTCTGAGCTTGCTGGTGGTGTGTGTGTGTGTGTGTGTGTGTGTGTGTGTCTGCTTTAGTGAGGAGTGTATTTGTGTGCATGTGTGCATGTGTTCATGTGTGCATGTGTTCATGTGGTCATATGTTCATGTGCTCTGACATCATGTACAGGTGTTAACATTTTTTTTTCCTGTTTTACTCTCACAGGTGCTGAGGTTGGGCTGGTTCAGTGCAGCAGGGAACCTGATGTCACTGACACAAATAGTGATAATGAGGATAGGTGTGTTGAGGCACAGGCATGTTTGTCAGGGTCTGTTGTTGGGCCACCAAATGACAGTACACAAGTCTCCACCCCATCCATGTACACAGTCATACTGCCTGTACATCCATCATCACCAATGCCCTTAGCAGAGGGTCAGTGTACAGTCAGCAATGGCCAGGACAGTGTGGTATCTATGGCACATGCATGAGGACACAGGAGCCATAGCCAGATGTCTGGAATGGTACCACATAGGCAGATGTCCTGGGATTCTCGTCAGAGCACTGCTGGTCATCATGCCCCTGGCAGATGTGCCACAACTCTTACAACCACACGCATGTTCCAGGCTGTCATGGAGGCACAGGCATGTATGGAGCTGTACACCAGACAGGGACTAAGGGCACAGAGGGCTCATAACACCTCTTTAAATGACAGTATCCGTGACCTAGCAGGTGCCATCCATAATTACACTGAGGTCATTGATAGACGTTGGGGTGAGACATTAGATGTCCTCCACAATGTCATGTCCATGTGTCAGGACAGTGCGGGACAGTTGAGACGTCGACATGGACATATGCCAGCAACATCATCAGCTGGCAGTCACCGTGGACATCCATCAAGTCATAGTCGCTCCAGTAGTGCCAGTACCAGCCCCAGCAATGTTGGAGGTGGGCTGTCCATAGACCGTCCTGGAAGACCACGTGCATGTGGCTCTGGCCAGTCCCAGCAGGGACCTGGATCCAGTGTACATATGTCAACCTCTGAGGATAGTACCCAGTCTGGATTAGTACCTGATACTGTCTGTAGCACCCCTGCCTAGCACAGGTCCCATATCCGTGGCCAGAGATGGTGATCTGTAAAGCCTGCCAGGTACAGTTTGTAGCTGTCCCACAAATCCCCGTATATGGCAGCCACATGGTGGAATTGTGTGCATGCAGAAATACACACATAAACCAGACACCTAGGGCAAACACATACCCACACACATTACATCCACATTGGCCCATAAAAGTACTCTTGGCCCTCACACACACACTCACACACACATGTCGATTGATTGGCTCAATGTAGGCCTCTGGCAAACCAACAACACACCCTGTGCATATGATGAAACCTGTACCACCTCCTGTCATCTGTAACATTGATGCAGGAACAGGCTAACATGGTGCTGATGCACAGGGTGACTTTATAACAGAATAGCAATGTTAGCATGTTGTCAGCAGTAAAGTGTAATGATATCCTTGAAGGTGTAGCTGAGCAGGCATGATGCATTAAAGCTATAATTATCAATGTAATATTGTTTACACCAGTGTTTATTCCAGTTGTGTATTGTCTGCCCATGTGCCACTTGGCTGATGTGTGTAGTTTTGTCAGCATGTGTTAGAGAGTGGACAGTAAGTGTGTGATGTGTGCAGCACAGATTTGCAGGTGTACATTTGTGAACATAGTTGAGGTGCACTGTCTGCATGTACGTGCATATTGGACACATGGGCAGGGTGACATGCCCTGTATTGGACAGTGTTAACACTCCATAGTTTCTATTAGTGGCCAGTATGCATTGTACTACACACATTTTGGAACTTGAGTACACGTGTGTGTATGACACGGTTTGACACTGTGCTGTGGGTGATACTGTTACTATCTGTCATTGGTTTGCATTCTGGTAGTATACATCACCTCAACAGCCTGACCATAAACAATTGTTAGATGATGTCTTGACAACTGACACACAGATGTAGGACACAGTGACATTTGCAGCCTTCAAGTACTATTCTATGCCAGTAACCAGTGGTATTCACCTGCACTCAGTTCTGGGACCACTCCTGTTTGTTATATAGCTTTCTTAGGTACAAGCAAACACAGTAGGGATATGTCTGGCCACGTTTGGCAATGCATACTGTGGGCTATAATGCATTCTCCAGATGACACACACATCCTCCAAAAGGGTATCATGCAGACAGATACCTGTTGTCAAACCCATGCTGTAAAGCTATAAGCCAAATAAAGCATAGTTATCCACTTTTACAAAACATAGTATCCCCAGAGTACCACATAGGTAGTAACCCTCAAAATGTTGAACAGGTACCGATGTATATATAGAGCCATGTGTTACATCATCTCTCCTTTGATAATCACATTTCCAAAGGGTTTTGGAAATCCCTCTGTGGATCACATAAGCAATAAGGGGTCTGCATGCATATCCACAAAGGTTGTTGCACACCTATAATAAATAGCCATCTTTGACAGACTTTGCTGCTTTTGAACAGGTTTCAAATATACCTCAGGCATAAACCCTCACTCACACTATTCAATAGAAACTGTAATGAGTGTATGTGAAACGGATGACGTAGGCCAGGGATCACTACAGTGGCTAGGCTTGTCACAAGCATACAGATGTGACCTAAGGTCTGGAAAGCAGCAGCACACTCTGGCAAAGATAACAGATGTGTTCATGGAGAAAGCAGGGTTCCCACCTATGAAATAATTGAGGTCACATGTATGTATATGTATTTGCCACACAGCTACCTGACGTGTAATGCACATACTGTTGTCATTGTGATATGTCATACAGTAGTAAAAGCAAAACCCACATCACATTGATCAACAGTGTCACACACATAGTCACCAAGTGCAGGATTCAAACCCCTCCCTAACTACTTTATGATATGAGAGCAGTATGCATTAACACAATGCGTTATACACATTACTGGGAGCTCTCATTTCCACAGGTATATTTGTAGGATGGTGACATCATCAGACTTGACAAAGATGAGTATACCACTTTTAAGGTGTTTCAGTAGTCTTCAAAAAGTTTGCACCGCTCCAAGGAGACACACACAGTTGGCAAGTGCAGGATTCAAACCCCTACATAATTGCTTTATGATACTAGAGCAGCATGCATTAACACAGCACGCTATACACATTACTAGGAGTTCTCTTTTCCATAGGTATATTTGTAGGATGGTGACATCATCAGACTTGACAAAGATGAGTATACCACTTTTAAGGTGTTTCAGTAGTCTTCAAGAAGGTTGCTCTTCTCTAAGGAGACACACACACTCTCATACAGTTGTCAAGCGCAGGATTCAAACCCCTACTTAACGATACTACAGCAGTACACATTAACACGACATGCTATACACATTACTGAATTCGCCTTTTCACAGGTATATTTGTAGGATAGTGACATCATCAGACTTGACAAAGATAAGTATACCACTTTTAAGGTATTTTAGTAGTCTCCAAAAAGGTTGTTTCTCTTCAAGGAGATACCCACACACACGTACAGTTGACAAGCGTAGGATTCAAACTCTTACCTAACACTGTATACTAGAGGAGTACACATTAACACGACACACTATACACATTACTGGGAGTTCTTCTTTCCACAGGTATATTTGTAGGATGGTGACATCATCAGACTTGACAAAGATAAGTATACCACTTTTAGGGTGTTTTAGCAGTCTCCAAAAAAGGTTGCTGTTCTCTAGGGAGACACACACACACTTTTATTTAGTTGGCAAGTGCAGGATTCAAACCCCTACCTAATTACTTTATGATATTAGAAGAGGACGCATTAACACTACACGCTATACACATTACTGGGAGTTCTCATTTCCACAGGTAATTTGTGGGATGGTGACATCATCAGACTTGACAAAGATAAGTATACCACTTTTAGTAGTCTCCAAAAAGGTTACTCCTCTTTATGATACTAGAGGAGTACACATTAACACAACACGCTATACACATTACTGGGAGTTCTCCTTTCCAGAGGTATACTTGTAGGATGGTGACATCATCAGACTTGACAAAGATAAGTATACCACTTTTAGTAGTCTCCAAAAAGGTTACTCCTCTCCAAGGAGACACACACACTCTCATATAGTTAGCAAGTGCAGGATTCAAACCCCTACCTAACTACTTTATGATACTAGAGAAGTACGCATTAACACAACTCGCTATACACATTACTGGGAGCTCTTCTTTCCACAGGTATATTTGTAGGATGGTGACATCATCAGACTAGACAAAGTGGGTTGCATTAGGTGACATTAGGTGGGCTACATAGAAGGAATTTCTAAACACTTTGGCAATGTGATCATCAAAGGAGAGTTTACTATCTACCTGGGTCCCCAGGACCATAATTACATTCTCCATACATACTGGATTACCACCTATGTGGTAATTTGTGTGCAGTTTGTTTTATCCAAAGGGGATGACTATGCATTTTTTGGCATTCTGCTTGAGGACATTGTTTTGACACCAGGTATCTGTCTCTGTAAGACCCTTCTGGAGGATGTCGGTGTCAGCCGTAGAGTCAATTATGGACCACAGTTAGTAGTCATCTGCAAACCTGTTCAGCCAGACTCCTCCTGTGCTTGCCTGTACCTCTGAGCAGTATCTACTGAACAGGTGGGGTCCCAGGACCAAGACCTGTGGGATGCCATTTGTGACTGGTTTAGAGTCTGACATGGCACCCGCAACTCTGAACATGTGTGTTTGATCTGTGAGCCAGTTGGCCACCCATCCTGTGACATAGGTGCTAATGTTCAAGCTGGTAAGCTTGTCCATGATGCCAGAGTGGGGAATGGTGTCAAAGGCCTTAGTGAGGTCCAGGTGGGCTGTGTGGACTTCACCTCCATCTGTGTCCTTGGTAACTGTTTCAAAGAAGTCAACTAGGTTTAGGAGGCAGGATCTGCCTTTAACAAAGCCAAGTTGGGTAGAGCCCAGTGTCTGGAGGTTCCCAATGTCTCTGTTTATGGGTTCCATGATAATTTGCTCCATAGCTTTGCAAACCAGGCTGAGTAGGCCTATAGGGCAATAGTTTCCAGGTTCTGTTGTGGCACCACCTTTGTGGAGCTGGATGACTGTTGCTGTATGCCATTCTTTGGGTACATAGCCTGTGGTAAGGTTGAGTCTGGACACTGAATGTAGATGAGGGTGTAGTTCCTTTTGGGGCTGGTGTAAGACACAGCCTGGGACACCATCCAGTCCCATTGATGCTGTGTTCTTAGCTTTGGAGAGGGATGTTTTTACCTGCATGTCCATGAAGTCTAGGTCTTTGCATTCTTCTGGGATGGACACAGGCCCTTTTGGGGGTGATGGGGGGGTGGAGTTTGCACTGAACTTGTCCACCAGGATGTGGGCAATGTCAGTTGGTTCAGTGTATTTTTTTGCCATTTTGCAGTAGCTGACAGCATATTTCAGAGTTGCCACCTAAATGTTTGGTACAGCTAACAAAGGCTTTGTGGTTGTTATTCTTACATTCCTTGGCAATTTGTCTTTAGAAACTGGCCTTGGATTATTTTATGAGCGATCGTTGTTTCTTCCTAATAATGATCAGTGATGCCTTTCCTTTTGTGAAGTTTGCTCTATGATGTGTTCGTTTCCGCCTTCTGTTGTATAGCTTATTTATGGGCAATGACCACCAGATTGGTTTCTTATTTTTGGAGGAGTGTGTCTTGGTTTTATATGGGATGTCTTGATCCATACATCCCTGTAGTTGCTCATAGAATGCACTTGTAAATGATTCTGCAGATTGTATAGCATTATCCTATAGCAAGGGGGCTTTGGAACTTTCCACTTTGGTCTTGAGAAGTGTGCAGTTTGCTTTTGAAAATTTCTTCACAGTGGTTTCCTTGACTGGGGGGGGGTGTGGATGTCCAGTGTGATTACTTTATGATCTGATATTACCAGTGAGGGGTTTATCTCTGCTGTGGAACACTGGTACCCCATGTTAGTGATGATCAGGTCCAGTATGTTGTCACTTCTAGTGGGCGTGGTGACCAGCTGTTCCAGGGCGTTTGAGTTTTTAAACTCTAGGAAGCATTGGGCAAAGGACGATATACATGGGTAATTCTCCCAGTCAATGTTTGGGTAGTTGTAATCTCCTCATATAATGGTGTTTGGTAGGACCTTTATATTTTCCACTGTTCTCAGGAATACTGAGTGAGGTTCCTGAGACAAGGTAGGTGATCTGTAGCAGGCTACAGTCTGATAAGCAGCTTTGCCCAATGTTAGTTGCACTTGCATGGTCTCCAAGGCCTCATGCTGTGCCACTAACCTGAAGGTGTGGGTATCCATAAGGTAAATGGATACACCCCTTCCTTTTGTATTTCTCTCTGGGTTTTGGGGCCAAAGATCAGAGGGATTGTGAGTGTTTTACGTGGAGCATGTCCAACAGCTCTGTGTTTGAGATCACCTCTGAGTAGGCGATATGCAAGAGAGTACAGCTGGAGCATTTTGAGATGGTCTGTGTATGGCATGTATTTCAGGCCGCTAATGCTCTTTGTGAGGTATTTCTGCAGGCTTTCCAGTTGTTGTAGATGTCTTGTGAGGTATGTAGCAAAAGGGGCGTTGTACTCTATTATGGATCTAGTGAGTGATGAGTAGAGGGGAACAATGTCCTCTTCTATTCTGCATGAGACACCTTTTGTGATGAGGTGTACCATGTAGAAGGATTTCCTGACTACTGTGGGGATGTGATTATCACAGGTGTGTCCACTGTCCACCTGTGACCCAAGGACTCTTATCACACTTTCAGTGTTAAGTATACTACCGCCTATGTTGTAGTTCATGGCTACAGAGTTTTTACCAAAGGGGATGACAATGCACTTTTTGGCATTAAGCTTGAGGCCATGTCTTTGACACCAGGCATCTGTCTCAGTGAGGCCCTTTTGTAGGATGTCCACATCTTTAGTAGTTTCAGTTATGGCTCCAAGTTTGCAGTCATCTGGAAACTTCATTAGCCACAGACATTCCATGTTAAAGTTTACTTCAGGGAAGTAGATACCAGACAGGACAGGACCCAGGACTGAACCCTGTGGTATTGCACTTGTCACTGGTCCAAAGTCATACTTGGAGTCTGCTCCATTCACAGTGTGTGTTCTGTCAGTGAGCCAGTTGGCAACCCATCTTATGACATAGCAATTTATACCTAGTTTAGTGGGTTTATCTATAATTCCAGAGTGGGGGATGGTGTTGAAAGCCGTGGCAAGATCTAAATAGGCTGTGTGAACCACCTTACCCTTGTCTACGGTTCTGGTGACTGCTTCAATGATGTCTATCAGGTTTAGGAGACATGATCTGCCTTTTACAAACCCAACATGGTTGTGGTCCAGAGTTTGGAGATTACCAATGACTTTTTTTATAAGTTATATGATGATACATTCCATGGCCTTGCAGAGCAGGCTCATCAGGCTAATGGGGCGCTAGTTCCTGGGGTCTGTGGTGGCTCCCCCCTTGTGTAGTGGGATAACCGTCACTGTGCACCATTCAGCAGGCACAAAGCCTGAGGTGAGGCTATGACTGAACATGGTACGTAGGTGTGGTGCCTGTTCATTCTGTAGTTTGTGTAGAACACAGCCTGGGATGTTATCTGGTTCCATGGATGCTGTGTTCCTGGCTTTGGAGAGTGTTTTTTACCTGTGCAGCCGTGATGACAGCAACTTTGCAGTCTTCCATTATAGAGATGTGCTCTTTCATGGGTGAGAGGGGGTAAAGTTAGCACTGATCCTATCTGCCAGGATGTTGGCAATATCAGTTGGGTCTGTATATTTAGTGCCATTGTGCTGTAACTCAGAGCAGATCTGAGTGTTGCCATTGAGATTCTTGACATAGCTATAGAATGCCTTGTGGTTGTCTTTAGAATCAGTGTCGATTTTGTTTTCATAATTAGCTTTGGAGGATTTTATCAGGGATCACAGCTTCTTACTGATGTTGACCATGGAGCTCCTCCCCTCATGGGATTTTACCCTCTTTTGCAACAGTTTCTTCCTTCTGTTGTGCAGTTTGTTATGGCAGGGGAAAACCAGATTGGCTTCCTTTTCTTGGAGGATAGCATCTTGGTTCTGTTTGGGATAGCATGATGCATACAGTCATGTAAGTGCTTATAAAGTGCAATTGTGAAGGATTCAGTAGTCGTAACTGTATTGTCCATCTGCACGGGTGTCCTGCAGTTCAGCACTTCTGTCTTAAGAAGCATGAAGTTGGCTTTGGAGACATTTTTTAACATGGTTTCCTTAATGGGGGTGAGGGTCCAGAATGTGGATATGTAGGGTAATTCGCTTATGGTCAGATGGGACCAATGAGGCGCTGACTTAAGGTGTGGAACACTGTTCATGCAGGACAAACCAAACCCTGTAACCAACACAAATAACCACAAAGTGAGCTAAATGCTACTCATTGCCAGAAGTCTCAGCCTCCATATGCACACACTCGAGGCACTTCTCATTATGGAGAATATTGATATCTGTGCAGTAACAGAAACCTAGTTCAAGGCTCCAGACAGCACACCAGCACTACCAGGATACTACTCATCCCATACCTTCTAGCATCAGAACCTGAATCATAGCACATAGGGTGAGGATGTATCCATATTCATCAAGGATACCTACACCTCTCTCTACATGCTCTCTACAGGATATGTACCCATAGAATGTTGCACAGCAATGTTCTTCACACTCCACAGGGGTGGGGTCACAAAAAACTCTTGGCATTCATGCTCTATGAGCCTGACGAGTGTGTTCTGCAAGGCAATGGAGCCAATCATTATGGAAGTCAACAATACAGAGATTGGGAACCTTCACACAGTTGAGCACACCCAGTTTGGCTTTGTCAAATGCAGACCACGCCTCCTGAACTGAGAGGATTTCTTTGACAGTTACCCAGGCTACATATGATTGAAATGAGCTCAACACAGCCTACCTATACCTTGCTAAGGCCTTTGACACCATTCCCCAGTCAGGTATCACAGATGAACTCACCAACCTGGCCATGAATCCATACATCACAAGATGGATTGCAAACTGGCTCACAGATTGATCCCACACATTAAGAGCTGCTGGCTACATGTCAGACTCTACACCGGTAATGACTGGTGTCCCCCAGGGTTCAGTCCTGGGGTCCCTCCTGTTTGGTATAGACTTCTCAAATGTACATGCCAACACAGGAGGGTTGTGGTTGACTAAGTTTGCTGGGAACTGTAAAGTGTTTGCCATAATAGATTCCCCGGAAGACAGACATATTCTCCAGAAGGGACTCTATGAGACAGATGTGTGATGTCAGAATCATGGCCTCAAGCTCACTGTGGAGGAATGCATAGTGATCCTCTTTGTTGAAAACAAAATACCCACAAACTACCACATAGGTGTTACCCCCTTAAAAATGACAAGGTGATAAGGGATCTGGGGACACAAGTAGATAGTCATCTTTCTTTTGACAACCATGTTGCCAAAGTTATTGGGAGATCCTATGTGGCCCACCTAATCAACAAAGGGTTTGCATCAGGATCCATAGAGGTAGTGTTGGCACTCTCTCTTACGTCATCAGACCCATCATTGAGTACAGTGCACCATTTTGGATGTACTTGACTTAACATATCCAGCAGCTGTAGAGACCACATAGGTACCTCACCAAGAGGATTACTGGCCTCAAACAATTGTGTTATGCAACACAACTGGTAAAATTAAATCTGTTCTTCGTTGCGTACCGCCTACTCAGAGGCACACTCTGCCTAACATACAGAGCCATGTCCAACACATAACTGTTGAACATGCTCCATCTACAGATAACAACATTGAGTCACCCTACACATTCCAGGGATATGAACCTCATCAGAATGATGAATACAACGTGCTGGTGGGATAAAGTACCATCCCAGACACTTGCCTTACTGTGGAACAGAGTCCCAATGTATATCAGACAGAACCCCTCACTGACACTCTGTAATTTGAACCTTGATGAGTGGATGGGAAACAGACAATTCATGCCAGGCATCACATCAGCAGCCCCACTAGAAAGGGGCTTAGGGTACTAACTATTAGAACTAGGCCTTGGGAGACTACCCAATGGTGTGGTGAAAGCTGCACAACTTGTGTAGGCTGATATATGCCTTCGTGGAGATAGTCTACTACATACCTATGAACCTATGTGACAGGTACATGTCTACAGATAGTAGATGTGTACTTCATTGTACAGTCATGTTGTACAGCAGGCACATGGACCACATACACTGTAATGCTTACAGATACTGGTGGCTGCTATGTACAGTGGAAGAGATGTGCACCTCATGTCTTTCGTGCCATTGGGATGTGTGCTGGGTGGGAGAGTCCTGGATGGCTCCCTGTCATGGTCACCCTCTTACACACACCTCTGCTCATCCATCTTTGGCTTATTATACTGTGTTCCCCCTACATATATATATATATATATATATATATATATATATATATATATATATATATATATAGGTACATAGGTAGGTAATGGGCTATCTGCCTGAAGGCATATATTAGTATGGCCAGAGTGTGCAGCTATCACCACCCATGGAGTTAGTTCCCTAGGCCTCTGTGTATTAGAGCTAATGAAGTGATCCATGGTGTGACAGTTCAGTTTCACATACACTCATCAAGGCTCCTCTGGAAGAGTGTCAGTGAGGGACTCGGCTTAATGTCGGTTGGGAGCCTGTTCCAAAGCAAGGGAAGTCTGTGAGTTAGTAATGTATCCCTCCAACATGTTCTATTTAATGTTGTGATGATGATATCCCTAGAGCATGTGGTACAGTGAGCTTGGGTTTACTTCAGATAGCGCATGTACATCAGTTCTGCATTGGACATGGACCTGTCTGTTGGGCAGAGATCTTCTGAGTAGACAGTATGCAACAGAGTACAGATTGAGTTAAATTCAGTCTTGTTGCATGGGGCAACTGTTTGAGGCCAGTAATCCTCTTGTTGAGGTACTTCAGTGGTCTTTCCAGCTGCTGAAGGTGCCTAGTCAGAATCATTGCAAGTGTGTTGTGGTACTGTCTGACGGGTCTGATGACTGATGAGTAGAGGGAACCTCCTTTGACCTACATGCAAAGACCTTGGCAGTTTGTGGGAACACATAGCATGATTTTCTAACCACTTTGTGAATGTGTTTCTGGAAGTAGAGATGACTATCCACATGTGTCCATAGAGCCCTTATTATCACCTCCATATTTAGGGTGTTGGCACCTATGTGGTATTTGTATGACTGTAGCTCGAGGCCATAATTTTGACACCACATCTGTCTGACTGAGACCCTTTTTAAGGATGTCTCTGTTGTCCCAAACATTGGTTATGACAGCTTTTTTGCAGTCATCCACAAACTTTGCTAAACATAGCCCTTGTGTGTTTGACTGTATTTCTGAAAAGTATACACCAGACAGGAGGGGTCCCAGGACTGAGCCATGGTGGACAGCAGTTGTTACCAGCTTGAACAGGAGACCACAATTCTTATCTTGTGGGATCTATCTGTGCCCCAGTTGGCAATCCATCAGATGACATATATATTTATGCACAGGTTGTTTATTTTGTGGATATGACATGTGTCTGGGATGTTGGAAAAGGGCTTTTCAAGGTCTATGCGGGATGTGTGTAGCTCATTTCATTGATGTATGTCCTGGGTGACTGCCTTGAAAAAAGTCTAGCAGGTTTGGGAACCATGATCTGCCCCTGACCAAACCAAAATAGGTAGGGTTGGGTGTTTGTAGGCTCACAATAGCTCTGTTTATGAGTTCCATCATGATGGACTCCATGGCCTTGCAGATCAGGTCTAATAGGCTTATAAGACAATAGTTCCCATGGTCTGTTGTGCACCAACACTTGTGGAGTGTGCCAAACGTTGCTGTAACACATTCAACAGTTTCATATCCTGTACAGAGGGTGAGTCTCAACAGACTGTTCGGGTGCAGGGTCTGTTTGTTTTGGAGTTCACATATGACACAGCTAGGGAAACCATGTCATCCCATAGACCTCGTGTTTTTAGGTTTGGAAAGTGCTGTTTAACCATTGTATATGTGATTTCTGGGTTTTCACAATCTCCAGGTATGATAATGGGCCCCTTTGTCAGTGAGAGGGGGGTAAATATGTATGAACCTGTCTGACAAGATGTTGGCAATGTCAGTCATGTACATGTATTCATTTACAGTTTGCACTGACTCAGAACATATATGAGTTTACATTGATATTTATGACATAGCGAAAGAAAGCTTCATGGTTCTCTATGGACTATTTGACAATATTTTTTATCAGAACATGGATTGGCTAATGTTAGGAGTGCTCATTGTTTATTGATGATACTGATCACAGATTTATTGATCTTCTTTGAATTTTCACTTTCTTTGAGCAACTTAAGTACTTGTAGTACATAGTTTGATTATGACAGGAGTCCAATATATTATATGGGTCTGTTTTCATATAACTGTGTGCGCAAGGCAGGATTGGTGAATAGTGACAAGTTTCTGGGATAAGAACTGCAACTGCCAGATATGTGTGGCCGACTGCCGTACTCAAACATGGCCTGTGTGAGCATGCCCAGTATGACCTTTTAGTATGTTGTTGAATGACATTTGCTTCATTTATTTAAGTGTGTGAGCATGCCCAGTATGACCTTTCAGTATGTTGCTGACTGAATTTTGCTAAATTTGTTTGAGTGTGAGCATGCCCAGTATGGACATATATA
The DNA here is from genome assembly GCF_019279795.1 of Protopterus annectens. Classification (NCBI taxonomy): domain Eukaryota; kingdom Metazoa; phylum Chordata; order Ceratodontiformes; family Protopteridae; genus Protopterus; species Protopterus annectens. Next base: position 695,880,235 of record NC_056725.1, on the reverse strand, counting down.
CTATATGTATGTGAAAAATCAAGTTGGTTTTTACTTCAGGGCTCACCTTTGTGTTGTACATCGACAGGAAGCACGCTGTGCCTGCAGGGCTTCCATGAGTCACTTTGCATAGAGTTATCAACATTTCTACATAGGGGACAGCTATTATTTGTACATTTCTACCCGGGGGGCACACCTGATTGTTACTGTGGGTGTACATAGGATGAGGGGTTCACCTGACACTTATACACATTTGCTAGGCCTGCACTGCTATGTCAGGTACTCCATTTCAGTCTGTACTGTTGCCTATCGTATTGGCTTGAGGCATACTACTGTACTACAGATCTTAGCTTCCAATTTCACATATATTAGTTTGTGACTTCATAGCCTACCCAACCCACATCACACTGCCTGGCCTGCTGTTATCTGTCTGCATAGGCCTGGGGGAAGTTACTCATATGCCTCTTCAGAGGGCATGATACAGCATTTGTTTGTGTTTGCGTTAGTCTACAATTGTCCTGCTGTGTCTGTGCCAGTGCAATGCTGACATGGCTTAGTGGTTCAGTACTGTGATTATAGTGCACAGTATCCTGAGTTCGAGCCCTGTCGCTGCTTTTTATTTTCCTGCTGGCAGACCTGACTGGTTAAGGAACAGTAAAGCAGGTGTGAATGTGTTTACCCGACATTGCTCGACTTTGCCTGACTTTGCCCAACATTGCCCAACGTTGCCCAACATTGCTCAACGTTGCCCGACGTTGCGCTAGTTTGCACGGTGCGCAGCTCTGTGCAATTGTGCTTAAATATGCTAAATATTGGTAAAATGTGCTTAGCACTGCTTTATATTACTTAAAATAGGGCAATCATGCCTCAGGTGGTGCTGCAGGGCTGCCTATGTCAGATGCACATAGTACACTCCCTATACATGTTTGAAAACAGGTAGTGTCAAGTTAGGCATCCCTTTTATTGTATGTGCGAGTCAGAGAGAGGTGTCATTTCCAGGGTTCCTACTGAGTCAGTGTATGTGCTATGCATTGCCTCTTTGCCAAGACCAAGGCATACTGGGCATGCCTCCTTCTGCCTACTGGGGCAGGCTCAGGTTGTTCCTCCTCCGACTCACGCTGTGCCTGTGCAGGCCTTGGCAATGGTGGGGGGCTGTTTGGCCCTGCCCCATGCTGTTCCTGCTGCAGCTGTTTTCACAGGATCATATTGTGTAGCATGGCACATACCATGACAATTTGGGTACATGTAGTTGGTGATCACTGCAAGGCTCCACCAGATGTGTCCAGGCACCGGAACTATGACTTGAGCATCCCAAACACATGCTCAATAATGTTTCTTGTTTGTGGGTGTGACTCATTATGGAGTTCTTGTTCGGGTGTGTGTGCATTTCTAATGGGTGTCATCAGCCACGGCTCCAGAGCGTATCCAGCATCCCCCACTAGGTGACCGTCAGGGATGTCCCCATTGGCAAATCTCTGGTACAGTTGCATCAGATGCCAGATGTGGGAATCATGATAGCTTCCAGGGCAGCCAGCACACACATTCATTATTATGCCCTGGGCATCGCACATGACCTGGCAGTTGATGGAGGGGAAGCCCTTGCGGTTGATGTAGACCCTACCCCACTCACCGGGTGGTGCTTTGATGTGTATGTGCTTGCAGTCTATTGCACTCACTACCTCAGGGTATTCTGCTATTTGGTGGAAAAGACGCATATTGCTGGCCAATGCCTCACTGGAATTGGGGAAATATACGTGCTCACCAACATGTGCTGACATGGCATCTAGGAACTGGTGCAGTACCCTGGATGCTGATGCCTGTGAAACCCCCATCATATCATCAGTTGGTCTCTGGAAGGTACCTGTAGCTAGTATTCATAGGCCAACACATACCTTGGTATCCACTGGGATGGGTTCCCCTCTGTTGGTTCTGTGTGCGAGGCGTGGCCGGCACAACTCAACAATTCTCCAGCTCATGTAGCCCCTGGTAGGTTACCCTGGGTCTGTACACTCTTCTCTGTCTCCTCACTGTGGGTTGCTCAACAGCATTTACAACATCACCACCCTCAGCATCTTGCACATGTTGGTTTATGATAGCAATAGCAGCCCCTAACATTTTGTCTGACTTAAGCTTTTTAAGTTTTCACTCTTTGTATACTGCAGTGTTGCAGAGTTCTTGGGAATAA